>NC_026146.1:13075407-13090800 GCF_000512975.1 Sesamum indicum | reverse complement strand
AATTCCTTTTTTTTTTTTTTATTTATAATTATTGTAGTTTTTGTTAGACGAGATTTATTCACATGAACAAACTTATTTGTATTTGTACCGTGAGTCATCTTGCATAACAACTCAAGTATTTCTTCTTTTTTTGAAAAGAAATAATTTTGGTGGAGTCGTCATATCATTAATACTTATATTTATTTACTATTATTTTAAATTTGTTAATTGCAATTTTGTAATTACTATTTAAATATATTAGATATTTTTTATAAATAAATATTATTAATTTTTATTAGTTGTAGATATCTTTATTAATTAAATTGTCATAAAATATTATATTGTGTACAAAAAATTAAAAAAAAATAGGAAAAGAATAAAAATACTACGAAATTAGTCATACTTACAAATCTTAATATAATTCGTCAGTCTCAGACGTGTGTTGTTGCTGTTGGCTTCCTAAACTGTGATTAACATCTATATTTTTAAAACCTTTTGTGCTTATAAATTGCTTTTTAGAGGGTGTTTGGATTAACTTATAATTTTTTCAATGTCACATGTGTTGGAGCTTGGGTTAGGCTAAGGGGTGAAATGAAATTATTCTTGAATTTTTTTTAACACCATTCATCCCAAATCAATTTTTCATCAGTGAATCCTAATCATAAGCAAGAATTATACAAACTTGACTCAAAAAATGTTTACTGGATTCGCATATAGGGTTGACCTTGGATGATTTTTGCTTACGGTTAGGGTTCATGGATGAAAGATCAATTTGTGGGTGATCCGGGTATTTTTTTTCCTTAGCAATTATTTCGTTTTACCCCTTAATCTAATTTTAGCTCCAATACATGCATCTCACTTGACATGTGTTAAAACAACAGGTTAGGCGATATTTATAGTGCACCTGGCCATTATGTTAAAAACTTAATGGATGTATCTACTGTACAAATAACCCCGTGTACATACAAAGAGTCCTAGTATAGTACCAAAGATCCAATTGCCTTGAATTTTTTTACCGTCCAACATTTCAGATTTAACGGCCATGTGTTCTTCACGTGGCCTTTTTGTTAAGAAGTTGACTGTTGAATATACTATGGGATTGAATCCCTTTATATTGTACCAAAATTTGATCAACTGTAAAAGTACGTTATTTAAGTTGCAAGATCACATATTTAGTGGTACCAAAAATGCAATCTATTTGAGGACAAAGTAATTAACATAATAACTATTATTTTTTAAACGTGACGAGTTTTCAATTTCTTTGGTAATGTGGTTGTAATTTGGGCAAGGGAGTGAAAGGGGAAATTACCCTCAACACGTTTGATATTTTTCAAGTATTTTCTGGGGTGTGTGTGTGTGTGTGAGTGAGAGAGAGAGAGAGAGAGAGAGAGAGAGAGAGAGAGAGAGAGAGAGAGTTTTAACAGCTTGTGGTATGTTGTTAAATCAATAAATAGTACTTGCTGTTAAAAAATAATATTTGAGATACTTATTTGGGAGTTTTAATGTGTGGTAATGTCTATACATTTATGGTGTATTTTAGCTATAAAAAATTACTTTTATACCTTCATAGAAAAATTAACTAGTATACCTATCATATTGTCCCCGCTCTCGAACGGATTATTAGTATTGAGAAAAATAAGCCATATGAGAGTAAGTGGAAGCAACAAGCATATGAGCCTTTAATGCATGTGATGGGTGTCGAAACAATAAAAAATAATTCCTACAGATATTTTTATAGAAGCGGGAGCAGGGTTGATTTCTCATGAATTAGCTTCAAGTCAATTCCTTCAAAAATAAAAAAAATAGTGGAGGAGGGTTTGACTGTAAGAAGAATAAAGACAATGAAATTAAAAGAGATAAATATAAGAAAAGACTTTTTCAGTTAAGATCAAGTTCATGCTTGATTCCATTGGTTGATTATCGATGCAAATATAAACCCATTTAAATAAATAAACCAATTATGGTTATTGTACGACCTAACGGCCTCACCTTTCCTTACCTTTTCGTCAGCCAAGGTACGACCGTTGGCTAATTCCGTAATCAATGGACAACCTTGAGAACGCCCACAAGATTTAATCCATCAGCATCATTAAGAATCAAAAGGCCTGATTTTAACTAACAAATTCCTACGAGGATAATAAATTTAAGTTAGATTATGCATTCCCATAACATAATTAATTATTGTGGCATAATCAATAATGCGTGTTGCTACTAATTATTGAACTAAACAAATAATTACACGGATTTGCAAAGTTTAATACGCAAAGCAAATATTCTTGATAATGAACAATCGACCGTATTATTCATAATCAGATGTTTGTAGTAAAAGTACAGAGAATAACATGAATACTTGTTTTAACGAGAGTAGTAAGTATAAATTAGATCTCACAATATTTAGAAATCAAACAATCACCTTAACCTTAACCAAAAAATAAGAAATATAACATGTTAATAGAAGAACACACTAAAAAGAAATGGAATTCCATTAACAACTAGGTAATGTATTAAAACTTAAAGAGAACTCAAAGTTAGAATCATCAATAGTATAATTGATGTGAGATGTTCTCCTATTTATACTATAAGCATCCTACGAATCTAGACATAGAGGACGTTTTGGTACATGATTGGCTTTAAAAATATTAACAAATCATTTCTTTGCATCAGCCAAATATCCCAAATAATTTTTTCTAAAATCATAGAGCAATCATTCCTTTTTCTGCAGCATAAACTGTATCTTTCATTTTCTTCAGAGTTGACCGCAGCACTATGCGTGGGCGCATCTAGTGGATAAGCAAATCTATCACAAGTTACTCATTCCTTCCTTAAATGCTTTCAATTACCGTTTTTAGCTCAAATTTGTCATTTTTACTATTTATCAAATCTTTTGAGATGGAAATGCAATAAATCCCTGTGATTAAGAGTATTTTAGCTCAAAAGGAAGGTATAATCATCATCAAAATACGGTAAATTGTGTACTTATCAGCATGGCAAGGGATAGATGGAAACCCATTAACTGTTGGCTCTACTCATTCCCCAACATTCATTTCTCATTCAAACAAAGCAAGGCATGACCTCAGAAGGTAAGTCTTATTTTTTCTTCTCTTTCATTTGTTGTTTCTATTCATAGAGGAATTGATCAACTTTGATTTGGTATTTCTTTCTATTTATTCACATCTTATTTAAGGTAAGAAGATTGACATTGAGACCATGCATGTGATGAAAGGTTGAGTGAATGAGGAAAGCTGTTTTGAGTGAAAGTTAGCTCAACATCGGGCAGGGGCGGGGGTGGTGAGTGTGGGCCCATGAGGAGATGGACATCCCTTTACTATCCTTGACAATCGCGGACTTCAACCTTAGGGGGAGTCATTCAAGGTCTTCTCCTCCATATAAAAGATCACAAGATATCTCTTCTGCTTAAGCTTTGACCTTTACTCAATAGGATGGAATTTTTACCGCCCATGTAGACCAGGCGAGGGGGTACAATCGTACTAGAAGACCTTAGGCATTTCCTTAGCTTGAGGTCATACAAGGAGTGTGGTGAGCCAGGATGATCTGAGGTGATTTTCTACTCTCACTAGTCAGCAGATAGACGAGATGCTGGCTAGGGATATGGCTTGGGTACGCGATTTCTATTTTTGTCTTACTTGTTGCGTATCACTTTCATTTTTAATGACTTGATTGTTTTTCTTCTGCAGTCTCTTACTTTGCTTACACTCGCGCAGAACTGGCTGATAGCGAGATTAGGGGAAGCAAGTCGCTTGGAGGTTGCCTTGAAGCAATCGGGGACTTGGAGGGTACCTTGAAATTGTGTGAGGATGAGTTATCTCAACTGAAGGGAGAGAAAGACGGGCAATTTTCCAAGATGAAGAGGAGGTAATTTTGGAGTTCTAGGTCTTGTTATAATCACGCTAGCTAATAGGGCCACTCCTATTTATGATGCTGCCATTCTCAAGTGTTGTCAGGTTCTCTGCGAGATGGGGCAATTCGTAAAGGAAGACATTGGGTTTCTTGACCTCGAGATGGATGACGAGGAGGAAGAGGAGACAACTCCTACTTGTGGAGATGGAGCCCCCCAGGACTTTTGGAAAGACGTAGGGGCATGGTTCTTTTGTTTAGATTTTTCCTAGTTTAAGGACTACGTACGTTTTTTCTGGCTTAGCATAGTTGATTTTGACATGTATTGGCATGATTTAATATTTTTGATAGTTTTTTTTCTGATTTATTCAGATTCATCGCGAAATTTGCATTATCTAGTATTTATGAACATAATTATTACACTTGTTTAGATATTAGATTGTGTCTATTAACTCATCTTTGAACGATGTTGCCGCGACTTTTTACCTCTAGAGTACTCTTGATGTTAGAATAGGTGATCAGAAAGCCAATTAGATTGTAATCTGTTTAAGCAACTTCTTTAGTTTGTAATATTGAATGAAATGAATAAAGTAAGAGTTCATCGTCAATGTTTTGTTGTGTTTACTATCTATTATGCTTTATTGCTTTAATATTACAAGATAACTCATAGGCCAATTGATCAACAATGTAGTTGGATTACACATTGGATAATAATTATGAAACTAATTTATGAGGGTTGGGTCTGAATTCTTTCAAGTTGAGAACCTCAAGACTAGGTATAGATAGTATATCGGGATGGCACTAAGTTTTGCATTCATGATGGGTGTCATGTTTCATCAGCGACAGACGTGGGACGTCTATGCAATTTTAGTGGGTGGTTGACAAAGATCGTCAAGTCGACTGAGCTAACTCACAAGGAGGCTTCAATGGAAGCCTATGAGGTTTGATTGGTATGATTGGTGCTCCTTGGCTCCCATAATATGACATTTAGTCCTTACACTAGAAGAACCACAACAATCACATACGTGTGATGGTTGTATCTTGGTCTTGGAAAAAGACGATCGTGGTTTTGATTTGATCATTATGAGTCTTGTCCAATCCGATTAGAATATGTAGTGAGGACGGTGGACTCTAAGATAGAATCGGCATTTATCATTGAATGACAATGAGATCTCCTATGCGCTCTAAGATGCGTTTAAACTCCTTGAGTTTGAAGCCACAATGCTTGATTGAATAGGGAAGAGTTTTCTATGTCTATCAATGGAGTAAAAGCATTTAGGGTTATGAGTATAGTTGTCTAGTCCTAGATGGGAACTGATGCCCAATTCAATATTCTAGACTTAGACCGAGAGACAACTCATGAAATGAATAGCCGTATGGAACTCAAGAGCCTAAATGTTCACGTCATATTCTTTTAGTATCTAGTTCCATAAACCTTTGCTAGATGTCACCCATGGTGAAGGGAGCTTTTGGATTAATGGTTAACCAGAGGTGATTAATTATTGCTTTATGAACGCCTCTGCTTCATCATGAGCCTCAACTTATTTTCCCATGATATGCCTCGTGTCAACATTATCTATCTTGCTGATCAACCTAGCAATTTGAGCATCTTATTTCTGAACATGCTTCATAAGTCCCTCAATAGCTCTTGTCAGACTCTCAATTTACTCTTCTATAGTTATAGCATTTGTCATCATGACTGGAGCTATATTTATTGTGAAAGAGTAGGTTTGTCAATAGGCGATGAGTACGGCTTCTCCAGGTAATCCTTATTTCTTTGTTGCATTTCACTTATTCTTCTTTTTTTTTGGGTTTGGGTGTGTTTTTAGCAAAATTTATGAAAAATTTTGTATCTAATGTTGTATGTAATGTTGTAATTTCTGGAATTTCTGGAAAATTTCTGCAATTTCTGGAAAATTCTAGTCGTTGTGTGAAATTTCTCTAATTTCTGCAATTTCCCTCCCTCTGTTTCAGTTTGCATGCGGAAAGAGAGAAAAGTTTTGAATTGTATTAATTTATTTGTTGTGTGGGCTTTGTGTAATTGTTGTTCTTGTGTAATTGTTTCTTTTGCTCAGTAGGTAAATGCCTGCATGTCCCTTATACTTTGCAAGTAATTACTCATAAATATGAAAGGCTACAGAGTTCTACATGTTGGTGAGAGAAATGTTTTTCTAGTTGCTTATCAATTGCTGCTGTGTCATTGAAGTACTTGGTTGCCTGCTATGTGTTACTTCATTTGTTAAGTAACATAAAATGTTCGTATTAAATTTGTGAATTTTGATTGGAATTTGTGAACAAAAGTTTTTTAACTTATTAAAAGATGCTGACGAACCATTATGGGATGGCTGAAAAAATCACACAAAACTCTCTGCTGTGGCCCAACTATTAAGTATCAAATCAGAGTACAATTTACCTGAAGCTTGCTATGATCGACTTGTATCAACAATCAAAAGCATGCTGTCTGAAGATGAAAAGTTGCCAGATAACTTCTACACGACCAAAAAACACCTAGGTAAACTTGGTCTAGGTTACGAAAAAATTGATTCTTGTGTAAAAAATTGCGTATTGTATTACAAAGAGAACAATGGCCTTCAAGAATGCCCTATATGTTATCATCCTCGATATAAGCCAATCAAGACAGGATCACAAAATAAAGTACCTTTCAAGGTGTTGCGTTATTTGCCTTTGATACCTAGGCTGAAAAGGCTATATGCATCTAACTAACCTGTGTGCACATGACATGGCATGCAAATAATCCTTCGAGCCAGGAAAGTATGGCACATCCATCTCATGGAGAGGCATGGAAACATTTCGATCGCACTCATCCATCATTTACCTCAGATGCACGAAATATGCGCCTTGGGTTATGCACAGATGGTTTCAGTCGATTTGGGAATTCTAGTACTCCTTACAGTTGTTGGCCTGCTATTATCACTATATATAATTTTCCTCCATGGATGTGCATGCAAACGCCTTTCTTGTTCCTAAATATGGCTATACCGGGCCCAAAAAGTCCAGGAAAAAATCTTGATATATTTTTACGTCCATTAATAGACCAGTTGAAAATATTGTGGACAATTGGGGTGCAAGCTTATTACGTGAGCAAAAAACAAAATTTCAACATGAGAGCTGCTCTTTTATGGACAATCAGTGATTTCCCTGCAAATGCGATGGTATCTGGATGGAGCACTCATGGGTTGTTGGCATGTCCTTATTGTATGTAAAGGACAAAATCTTTCAGACTTCGTTATGGAAGGAAGGCATGTTGGTTTGATTGGCATCGTCAGTTTTTGCCTCCTGACCATCCTTATAGAAGACAAACCTACAAGTTTCGGAAGGGAAAATATGAAAATGATTCTCCACTTATGCGCTTAACTGGAGAAGACATGCGACAAAGGGTGGATGAGCTTCCTGAAACCATTTTTGGAAAACCACTAGGTGGTACACACCCAATTGATGGATTTGACAGGACACATAATTGGGTTAAAAGGAGCATATTCTGGGAGTTACCATATTGGCACACAAATCTTATCCGACATAATCTGGATGTCATGCATATCGAAAAGAACGTCTTTGATAATATCTTTAACACTATTATGGACGTTAAAGATAAAACAAAAGATAATGTCAGATCTCGAAAAGATTTGGAGTTGTATTGTAGTCGTACTGAGATGCATTTGTTTGAAGGAGAAATGGAAAAATCTACAAACCCAAGGCACCATATACTTTAACTAAAGCACAGAAGAAAGAATTGTGCTCTTGGGTAAAATCATTAAAGTTACCTGATGGGTGTTCCTCAAACATTGCTCGTTGTGTGAATGAAGAGGGATGCAAATTTTATGGAATGAAGAGTCATGACTGTCATGTGTTCATGCAAAAATTACTCCCAATTGCATTTAGAGATCTACTACCGAAACCTATTTGGGAAGCACTGATTGAACTCAACAGTTTCTTTAAGGATCTATGCGCAACTATATTGCGTGTGGAGCACATGCAAAAACTTGAGAAGAACATTGTTGAAATATTGTGTAAGTTTGAGAAAATTTTTCCCCCAAGCTTCTTTGATTCTATGGAACATCTACCAGTTGACCTTGCGTATGAAGCTAAGGTTGGTGGACCTGTACTGTATCGATGGATGTATCCATATGAGAGGTAATTTTTTTAAGTTCAATTATCTTATATAATTAGAAAATATAAGTTATCTTGTGTAAATTAAAAGTTTAACAAATTTTAGGTTTCTATACCATTTGAAAAAAAAGGTTGGAAATCGAGCTCGAGTTGAAGCATCAATTGTTGAAGCGTATATGATTGAAGAAGTCTCAACATTTTGCTCTTCATATTTTGAACCACATGTAAAATCCAGATTAAATCAGGTTCCACGAAATGATGATAGAGGAATGATAGATTCTTGTGAAAGTCTATTTTCTACACATCCTGGACGACCACTTGGTAATAGAATTGCATTTAGATATCTGGATGAGGATGAGATGAAGGCTGCACATAGATATGTCTTGATGAATTATGAGAAGATTGATCCATTCTTGCAGTGAGTGATCCAACTCGTGCATTATGTCCTCACAAATGTTTCTTATGACTTGTGTCTATAATTAACATATGATCATCACAAATTCTGTAGGAAATTTGATGAAGAAAATAGAAAACAATTTTCAAGAATAACTGACATGGAACTTGAAACATTGCGGGACACAGATTTTTCTCGGTGACTACTTGCTCATGTAAGTAATAGATTACTTTCTAACAATGTATATATTAGCATATTAAAAATTATGTTATTTTATAAATTATTATTTTTTTCTTAGATTCGAGATACACGTAACGAAGTTGACGACTTCATAAAAAAGTTGGCTCATGGTCCTAGTTGACGTGTTTCTTGCTATAAAGGGTACTTTGTGAATGGATTCAAATTCCACACTTTGGAGTACGGGCATTCTAAAGCAACATCAAATTATGGTGTATGTATTTTGGAGAGTACCTACAATGAATATGAAGTGGATTATTATGAAATTTTGGAAGAAATTATAGAATTGGAGTATTAAGGGATAAAACGTGGGGTTATCTTGTTTAAGTGTCATTGGTACGACACTTCTGATAAAGGGCTTAAGTAGCACACATCGGGTCTTGTGGAAATTAACCATAAATTGAAATTAAAATCAAATGACCCTTTTATATTGGCTTCCCAAGCACAACAAGTCTACTTCACAAACTTTCCGAGTACCAAAAGAGAGAGGCGTGATTGGTGGGCAATATGCAAAGTAAAGGCTACCGGTAAATTTGACGTCCCATTAGCTGAAGGACAAGACGAGAATATTGAGCAAAGGCTACCGGTAAATTTGACGTCCCATTAGCTGAAGGACAAGACGAGAATATTGAGCAAAGCGTCGATATTACTTTTCAAGAGGATGAGACATTTGTTCCACACCAAATTTTGATTGAAACTGATCGAGATGAGATCAATATTGTTTCGGACGGTATGGTAGAAGAAGTAGATGCAAATGAATTTAAGGGACTTCAACATGGTGTAGATTTCAATGAAGTCATAATAGAGGATGAAGATCATTGGGAAGGAGAAGAATTCGAACCAGAAGATGATGAGCAAGAAGAATAATATGATTCAAATGAAAGTGATGAGGATATGGACACTGTTCGTGTAATTTTATTTATTTAATTCTATAGCTTTATATGCATTTTATATCAGCATTGTTCGTCATAGTAATCTCAATCTTAGAACTTAATAGTTTTTTGTTTTTCTTTGACACAGGATGGTGACTAGAGGACGAGCAAGCGGACGTGCGCGAGGGCGGGGCCGGGGGCAGGGTAGAAGTTTGCAACTTCGAGATGAGAACGAGGAGTTAGTGGGAGATCACTTATCACAACCCAAAGATAATCCAAGTTCTAATCCTAGTGAAGAGGTGCGTGGACAAAGTATCTCATCTCGTATTCTTACCAGAGGTTCGAATAGTGAGACGCAAGTAAGACAATTTTTCACTTTCTTTTTTTTATATTATTTATTATGCATTAGATAATTTCTAATATTGTTTTTTTTTTTTTGTACAGGTTGGTGAAACAATACCTTCAAGATCTGAAAATGAACAAAATACAGGACAAAGTGAAGGTATTGTATCACATGGACGCCGACGGGGACCCAATAGTGGAGCTCCAATCCCAGATCATCCAAGTAAAAGGACAAAAGTGACAGTGGTGAACAATCGGTAAGTTTAAAGCTTCTAAAATTGAGCTTAATATAGTCATAAATAATGTTAGCTCTATTTCTTAATTTTATATATTTTTTAATTTATTCTGTCAAAATAGATTTATTGAAAATGGTGTTACACGAAACCTCACAAATGATATTAAAGGCATTTTCACTGAAGCATGGCCAAGATGGCACGCAGTGCCAAAAGCATCTAAAGATTTATTGTGGGAGAACTTTAAGGTAATAAATACTATTTATATTTAATCCAATTTATTCATTGCTAATTATATAGACATATTTCGTAATTATTTAATGTGATTTACTGTTTTGACATGTGATAGTTGAGGTATTGGTGGGATAATCTAACCGACGAGGAAATGAGGGTGGAATGAAATGAAAATGCGAGTGATCGATTCAAAGAAATGATGTACAAAGCTAAGCAAAAGGCACTGAATGATGCTCACAAACAGTTAGGTAGAGAACCAGAGATGAGTGATATGATTGATAGAGGTCCTTATTGGTTGAATAATCAATTATGGAATGATTTAGTTCAGAAGTATTGGGCCTCAGAAGATTATTTAGGAAAATATCAAACTACCCGAAAAAATCATTTGACTAAAAAAGATGGTTCGATAACAAAACACACTGGTGGTTCTATTCCTGTTGGGGCACATAGGCAAAAAATGGTAAGTTTTAAGTATAAATTAAGTTTTTAGATATCTTTTATGCAATTTATTGACATGTGAATTAATATTGTTTTGTACACTATAGGAAAAAGAACTTGGTAGAGAAGTGACTGATCTTGAGCTATTTCAAAGATGTCATAGAAAGAATAAAGGAATCGGGGAGTTCATCAACAACAAATCCAAAAGAATTAGTGTAAGAATAATTTGTCATTGGATTTAAATATTGTTTAGTATATATGTTGAGAAATTTTGTTAGACTTTTATTACATAAATATTCCTTTGTATGGAATGTACTGTCACAGGAAGAATACCTTGAAAAAACGGGTTGTACTGATGTTTCTTCACAGTCTTCATTTGATATCTCAACTTGGTATGATATCACTGGAGGTCCTTCTAAAGGACACTTATATGGATTTGGTTGTAGCTCCTTATCTACAAGTTCAAGTTCAATCAGTTCTACTCTTAAAGCATCTGACCAGCAGATTAATGAGTTAACAAAGGTTGTGGAGGAATTTTCAAAACGAGAAGAAGAAAATAGAAAATTGCTTGAAATTGCTCTTGAAGAAGTTCGAAAGAGGGAGGAAGAGGCTCGAAAGAGGGACGAAGAGGCTCGGAAGAGGGAGGCAGACCTACAAGAACTTGTTCGAAAATTACTTCAAGATGTGGGATACACAAAACCATCAATTTGCTGGTGGGTCGGGACAACAGGAGCAACAACATTCCAGGAAGGATAATTAGTTTATTTTTTCTGTTGGTTGTTTATCACTTAGTGTATGTTGATTTGGGTTGTACTTTGACATATTTTGTTGACTTGGGAGTAGACATTGATATTATTTGGTAGTATTTGGATGATGACATCAATTATATTAGTGTTGTTATATTTTGAGTATCTTTTTTGTTAATATTTGTTGTTCTTGTTTGGGAAATTCAGATTTTGGTATTGATGGAATGTATATTTGATGGTATAATGACCAGGATATTAATTTGGGTACAAAAATTAAAAATCTGCCCAAAAAAAACCAAAAAAAATTAGAGACGGAAAATTTTGAAAATTTAGAGGCCGAATCAGAGACGGATAGAGATGGAAATTTGTAAGATTTTAGAGACGGAATGTTTACTTCATTTCAGAGATCGAAATTAGTTTACCTTTGTCGACGGAATTAGAGACAGATTACCTACGGAAATCAGAGACGGATTACACTTAAATTTTGTTCTCTTTTGGCGACAGAATTAGCGACCGAATTTTCGGTCTCAGATTTGGCGATGGAATATTTCCGTCGCTAAATTATTAGCGACGCGGCCTTCTCCGACGGACTTCGGCGACGGATTTTTCGGTCTATAATTTATTTTAGAGACGGAAATTTTCGTCTCTGATGCCCTATTTTCTTGTAGTGGAATGGAAATTAGACCCTAACCCAATAAATATTTAAGACATTTTTTTCATAATCTACCCATACCCGAATAAAATACTTATAGGGCAGGCATGGCAGAAATTATGTCAACTAATCAAAGTAAGGGCTCAGTTTTTGTCACTTGAAAGATTTCAACACGACATTATAGACGAAACAAGTTTAGCTAGTGTTGTCCAATCCGGATTCACTCCTTGCACAAGTACTTAAGCATGTTATTTTCCATTTTTCTTCTTTCCAAGTGGTGGGGCTGGGTAAACGCCCTTTGTTGACTTGGCATAGTTTAATAGGAGTGGAAGAGTTGGTATTAGGAGGCTGTAGATGGGGGGAGGATCCGACAGGGCATAGGGGCAGGTAGGTGGGATGGAAATTCTCTAAGAATGGTTGTTTCTCGGAGGAACGAAAGTGAGAGGGGTGTAGAAAATAGGGAAGGCGACATCATCTGGGGTGTCGGAAGGTAAGTGGGGGTTGAGAGGCGGTTGTGGGGTGCAAATGTTCCCCCGAGGGTGAGGTTGTTGGTATGGAGATTGTGCCAGGACGCTGTGCCTACTTTTCATAATTTGACAAAGTGGAATGAGAGGATTGATACACATTGTGGAGTTTGTGGGGACGAATGAGAAACCATGACACATATGTTAAATGAATGCACGGTGGCGAGGACGGGTGATATCAGTGGAGGCAAAGTGTGGGAGGGAATTGATAGTGGAGGTATTTGACAAGCTAGATGTGGGAGACACAGATCGAGGTTCCTAATGGCGTGTCAACATTAAACTACAATTTTGTTATGCATAAAAATATGTAATTTAAATTATTTTTTTATAATGGTAATTTATAAAAAAAAAAAAAAAAGTACTGATTCTTTGTACACGCATTGAGTGAGCCTTATCCATAGTAAATATAAAAATTTTGCTCCAAACATAATATGGATCATTTTTATCTCTCCTAAAATTCAAAATCAAACACATTATTTTTCAACTTATATACCTATTTCTATTCAATTTCAAAATTTGAAAACAGCATTGAATCAATAGCATTTCTTGACAATATTCCAAATCACCTTTTGTGCTTTGGAAATTGTCCAAAGTTTCTTCAAAAAGGAGAACAAAAATTATTGCAAAAGCATAAAAGCGGGCACCACTAACCTATACCCTTTTTCAATATCCCTTCATAAATAACTAGTGTATGATTGCATAGTGATTCTGGGCATAAGTTTTCACTAATCCTACTTCAATATTAATCAAATTTTATTTAAAGACTTTCAAGCAAACATAGGGCTTTAATTTTATTTCTTTAGTTTTTGACAAAGCCAATATCTATACTATATAAAAAAAAAATGTCATTTTCTCACATGAACGGTGGTTATGACACCGCAACACCAAATTCTTTTTGTTATGTCAATAATACCCCTAAGTTTTTCTTTTTTTTTTTTGTTGCTTTCTTTTTTTCTCTTTTAGAAATATGATTTGTTGGTCTATATATTTATATATTTTTATTCATATATATTTTAAAATATAAAATATTATTTATTATATGCAGGCAGGGACAACGTACTACGGGACTGGTCATAAAAAAACAAAAGTCACTACTTTTTATATAAAACAAACAACTATTTGGATGAATTATATGAACCAATACTTCTCAAAATTAAGGTAAAATTAGAAAAATGAATGAAGAATTATTCATAATATGATTTTGTGGAGAAAAAAAAGATTTCTGTTAGAATTGAATACGGTAATTAAACCAGGTAATTCCAGATACTGGCAGGTTAAGAACAAAATTTATCGAAAATCGCAATATGACTGGAACTTAGGCCTCACGTGAGTGGCAGATTTGCAATTTATGATAAATTTTGTCCTTAATGTGATACTTTTTTTAATTTATAGAACTTAATTGATAAATTGAATTATAATTAAACTAAATTCACACACAAACACACAAAAAAATTGCAATTTTGTTCCCTATCTTGAATATCTATCCTTATCTTTCCCCCTCCTCTTTATTCCTCTCCTATTGTAGCTTACCTTTTATTTTTTCTTTACAATTATACCCTTCAACTACTAAGTACAAGCTCATGTTTACTATTTAATTTCAATATTTTTAAATTTTTTCATATGCCAAGAAAAGATTCCCTCGAGATTTTCCTTTTCCTCTTTTAAATGCTGCATGTGCAATAATTTTATTAATATATAAATATTAAATATTACTATACTTGTATACACACATAAGCATGTCTATATATATATATAACTCTTGTGTATATATAGTTGAAGGGTGTGTACGTTCGTAGTTGGCGGATCGGGCAAAAGACTCAGATTGTGGGAAGATGAGGCTTCTGAAGGTGGCTACGTGTAGCTTGAACCAATGGGCGATGGACTTTGATTGCAACATGAAGAACATCAAGGAATCCATTTGCAGAGCTAAAGCAGCCGGCGCTGCCATTCGTCTCGGCCCAGAGCTTGAAATCACTGCCTATGGCTGCGAAGATCATTTCTTAGAGCGCGACACCATCACACATGCGTAAGTAGTTACCATACTTCACAACTTATTTATATTAATTAATCTTTAGAATAAATTACAACGAGCTCTCTTGATATTTGGTATAAGTACAAATATTTTTTATAGTTTGAAAACTCATCAATACCCGCGATTTTAACAGTCGTCCGACTATTATCCCAATCCGTTAGTTTCCATTAGGTTTCTATCAATTTTGTTGTAAAATGACCAAAATATCCTTATAAACTATGAATTATATAGAATTTTACTTATTTTTTTAAAAATTTTCCAAATATTTTTATGGATTAAGTAGATTTTCTTTTTTTACAATTTTTGAAATTTTTTCCATTCACCTTGTTCTGTTTTCGTACAATTTCAATTTTTCTTTAAGAAGATACAGGGAGAAAAAAGTGAACAATTCCAAATCTCCATCTAAAAATTACGTAATTATTTCATTAAACATTATAGAGTATTGGTAATTTTCATTCATAATTAATTATGTCAAATGTCACGGAGCTCATTCTAATATACCCTAATCTTTATTATAGTGTAGTGTATGCGGAAATGACTGAGAAAGACGCATATTAATGCTGCAGATTTATGTCAAACACAAGCTTCAAAATTCCTCTTGGTTCTAGGGCTAAAGTTAGAGGAATCATTTGTATCACTTGAATAATCACTCTGTGCTACTTGTTAGTGATGTTGTTCGAAGACGAAATACTGTAGGGAGTTTATTAAAGTCATTAGACTCGAAATA
>NC_026146.1:13017016-13075397 GCF_000512975.1 Sesamum indicum | reverse complement strand
AATTGATATCTGGGTTAATTGCACGTTACCCCAGTAAAAGAATATTAATAGTTTAATTGTATTTTTAATTCTGTAATTATTTAACAGTTTAGTACTGTAATTTTTTTAGATTGTAAAGTAGTCCTTCATCATTTTTGATATTAGAATTTTATGATAATATCGATCAGAAAATAGCATGCGTCAGTCATGTCCTGATTAGAGATTAGGGAAAACACATCTTAATTCGATCATTTTTGCTAATGTGGCAACTTAGCCCATGTTGCCTTTTTTTTTTCTTTTATTCTTTTTTACCAGCATTTGTCGTCATCATAATTCAACTAATAAGATGTGTTTTCTCAATTTCAATCTGTCAAACTTGTCTTGAAATCGCAACATTTAAAAAGATGAAGGATGTAACTCACGATCCTAACAAATTACAGAATTAAAAAATGCCAAAAGGATATAATTACATAATTTAAAATGCAATTAAAATAAATATTAATACATACAAAATTTCCTAAATAAAAATGAATTAACAACACGAACCCTGAATTGTTTTTGAAGAAACTCGTTGCCTCCGGCATTAGGAAGTTGCATGGTCCGTTTCTTTAAAAGTCGAGGGAGTCACATTGTTCTTCTTCTCATCACATCATACATAAAGATTACATCATTTATTTTATTTAAATCAAATAATCATTTAAGTGCAGATGGGAGTGCTTAAAAGAGTTATTGGTTGGTGATTGGACTGATGGCATGCTGTGTAGTTTTGGAATGCCAGTATTGAGAGGGGCAGAGAGATACAACTGCCAAGTCCTGTGTTTAAACAGAAAAATAGTGATGATACGTCCAAAGATGTGGCTCGCAAATGGCGGAAGTTGCGGGGATCTCAGATGGTTCACAGCATGGAAGCAGAAAGAGCCACTGCTCGACGAGTTCTTGCTTCCAACTGATGTATCTGAAGCTTTGTCCCAGACTACTGTACCTTTTGGTTATGGATACATCCAATTTCTAGACACGTAAGTGCTTTCATAATGTGTTGAGTATATGAGACTAGATCTTTTTCCCACAAGAAAAAATGCAAGCAACTTTCTATTATGATATTGTAAATGAGCAAATTATATTTTTATGAAAAAAAATAAAGAATCAGCAATTTACCCTCTTGTATTTCTAAAATGCAGCAATTTACCTTCAAAGACAGAGTGTAAATCGCTTCATTTTAATTAACACGAGGAGGAGGAGGGGGAGGGTGTTCAATTGCTAATTTTTTCATAAAAAAAGTAATCTGCTCATTTGCAACATTACATGAATAAATTGCATTAAACTATTTTCTCACTCTTATTTAGTCATGATACCATCATAATTTAGATTACGTAACAAAATTTTTACAAAAATTAGGGTAATATACAATTTAGCCACTATGATATATTTTTCATCCCACATAATTAGGGCGTCTATTCTTTTACTCACAACATTTCAATTTTTCTCATATTTTCTCGCAACACTTTTTTTTTTTTTTTCTATCGAAAAACAATCACATGTAGAACACATGGCTTAATTTGTTGTCTACTTTTTGATATAAGTTGGTTTATGGGGCTGAATATAAAAAAAAAAAAAAAAATTCAATATTTGGAATCATTTTAAAGTTCGCATAAAATGAAGAGCAAAAAACAATGACCCCCAATCATGCATATACGACTAAAAATACAATTTTTTTCCGAACCTCTACCATTGATCTAAAGCATTATATCTTGTAATCTTACGGAGTACCTATATTATTTATCCCAAATTCACCTTGATTAATTATTAACTCTAAACAATACACATAACCCTCCTTTAATTAGTTATCTCTTTGGAAATTGTGCTTCTAATAGATCTCTATATGAAAATACATATTCCTCTTAGAGCTGTTGCAGCTGAAGTTTGTATGGAACTCTTTAGTCCCGTACCCATCCACCCCGAACTTGCTTTGAATGGCGTCGAAGTTTTTATGAATGCAAGTGGAAGCATTCACCAGGTACGAAAGATGGACCGCCGGCTTCGTGCTATAAAGGGTGCAACGCATACCCGTGGAGGCGTTTATATGTACAGCAATCACCTGGGATGTGATGGTGGCCGGGTTTATTACGGTAGGCAACATGATACTATGATCTTCTTTACTTTGTGATATGAATTATTTGGGTGAGAAAAAAAGAAAACTCTGTGTTAATCATATTATATTTAATTAGGTTGTTGGGGTTGAATAATTTAGTCCGCCAAACAGTAATTAGTATTGGGCTCTTAAACTAAAAACGAGCCTCCATAATATATAATAAAAATTTTACTTGAGTGTATTAGGCTATTTATATAACCTTATAACGGAAAGTAAATAGCGCCTACGCGATTAGTTTTTCGAAATAAGATTTTCAAGTTATTTTACTTCAAGAAGCAGTTGCAGAATTGACTAGTTCTGTTGCCAAGTTAAAATTTAAAAATTTGAGAATTATAAAAGTGAGAAATATCTGAAAACTCAGGTTAGAATAATGTTACCCAACTTTTGGGATCTTCTAAGGTTAATTATATATACTCATACCTCTATGATAATATAAAATTGTATTTCTTCCAAATATACATTTGAAATTATACTCCCACTGATTTTGAAAAATTTGTAGTTACAATTATACCTTTTCGTCAGAATATGTAACCTTTCAATGTTACCCATCTTTAAGCATTTCGTATATTAATTTAATGATAAAAATATCCTAATACTTTTCTTATTTATTAGGGGGTAAATCTAGTATCTATAAAATCAAATGGGTGTTAGATAATAAAATATTATTATAAAAAAAAATCAGCCGTATTTTTAAATATTTCTCGGTGTGGTGTGGATATCCTTAAAGGATCTCTACGTTAAGATCTAGAAGGTGAACGTGTTTGGAACAAAGAGGAGCATAACTAGTAGCCGGAAACGAATAAACCTACGAAGGTAACGGTTACTTTTATGTTTAATGTATCTTTATTTTACATTTTCTCTATGTGCCCTATATGTTAGAATCTCGTCTACATTTCCTACATCGAACATTCGGAAAAGATTAAGAGTACACTCTTTGATCGAATTTTAATGCTTTGAACATTTTACTTTTCATGCTTTCATTATTGGCTTATGTGTTTGTTGTACTTACTATTTATATTGAACAACGTTTCAATATTATAACAAATGCTCATAGATCTAAAGGTTAAACCCGTGGAGTTGGGCTACGCATAGGTTGGTAGCTATGAGACCAATTTCGGAGGATCAATCAGAAACTTCCTAAATCGAGGACTTCGAGATAGGCCATCGAGATTCCTATAAAGACTTGCACTAAGTATTGTAGTGTCGTATTTCATTGATAGGAGACATAGGTCGTTTATGCGATTTTAGTGGGTTAGTTAGCAATATAGTCGATTGATTGAACTGACTCGCGAGAATCATTATGTGGAAGGCTTAGAGGCTTGGTCCGTATGAATGGAATTTTCAATTCCGATAGTACGGGATTAATCCTCGAATTTGAAAAATCATTGCAGTCACGTGCATATGAACACTGTATATTGAATTTGACAAATGGTGAGTGTATCGTGGGATATAGTCATTGTAAGTCTTGTCCAGTACAGTTGGAATATGTAGCAAGAAGGTGGATTCCAAAAAAGAATTTATCCCTATCAGTATGTGACAACGAGAGCTCGTATGCGGGCTATAGGATGATTTAGACTCTTTCACACTACGGCCTTAGCTTTTGGTTGAGTGGATTGGATTTAGAGATGGCCTTTTCTAATTAGTGGATTGGATTTATTAATTAGATTTGGGCTAAAAATAATTGATTAAACCAATTATTATTTGTTTTGGGCTTAATTAACTAAGCGATTGAATTCATTTAATTAATTAAGTATATTGGAGCTTGTGAATATATTTGATGGGATGAAATATTCACCTGAATTTTTCTTGTTCGGCATTTTATTTAATTAGATTAAATAATAAGTCTAAAAGAATTAGTTATTGGGTTTGTTGGACAAATTAATCAAGCCTAATCCAAATGCAAGAAGCCCTATCCCATGTTGACCTTGTCTAGACCTATTTAACTTGTTTGGAAATAGGAAAAGAAACATGCCAAGGCTGAAATATTAATAGTAGAGAGGTTATGGGAAATTGGTTGAGAGATGAAAGTTATCTAAAAGACTAAGTCTTCCTTCCTTTTCTCCCAACTTAATTCAAACTCTTCCTAATTTTCTTACCTAGTCTTTGTCTTAGTTTCTTTCAAAAAATAAAGGAAATTTTCTGGCTCCCTCCTCGAAGAAAATCAATAGCTTCTTCCTCTCCTCTCTTGGTGTTCTTCTTGGTTTAAACCAAGTCAAGAATAAAGGAGACTGAAACACACTAATTCATAGTGTCATTTGGTCCCTCTTTCCATGAAATAGTGTGTTTCGTTCTCCTTTGTTCTTGACTTTGCTCTAAATTAAGAAGAAGACCAAAAGAGGAGAGGAGGAAGTTGTTTATTTTCATAGGGGAAGAAACCACAAAAGTTTTCTTATTTTTGGAAGAGAAAATCAGCCCAAGACTAGAGAAGAGAAATAGGAAGAGGTGGAATTAAGTTTGGAGAAAAGGAAGGAAGAGCTAGTCTTCTAAATAACTTTCATCTTTTCACCAACTTCCTATAATCTCTCCACTACTTAATACTTCAGCCTTAGCATATTTTTTCCTACTTCCAAACAAGGCAAATAGACCTAGATAAGACCACCATGGGCTAGGGCTTCTTGTATTTGGACCGTGCTCGATTAATTTGTCCAATAAATTAAATTGAGCCCAATTATTAATTCTTTTAAAATTATTATTTTATCTAATTAAATAAAATACCCAACTAAAATAATTCAAGTAAATATTTAATCCTATTAAATATTCACAAGGCCAAGTGCACTTAATTAATTAAATGAATCGAATCCACTTAATAATTAAGCCCAAAGCAAACATAATTGGTCTTACCAATTATTTCTAGCCCAAATTTAATTTATCCAATCCACTAATAGACAAGTTCATCTCCAAATTAATTAGTGAATCCAATCCACTAATTAATTATCCCAAGCCTCTTTAAAAAAATTCAATTAATTTAAAAGACTAAGTCCAAAATTTAATTAATCTAATTAATAAAATTTTGGACCATCCATCCAATTGATTATTTATCATAAATGACACAATCATTTAGAACTCTCCAAAAATTAATTCAATCCATTCAAATTAATTCTTCTATTCTGAAATTAATTCTAAATTAATTCCATCACTTTCGTAATTTGTGTATGACTCTTCAGGTTCACCTAAATTATATTGTGGGCGTATGACCAACGTAATTAATCAAGTCTAATTTAATTAACTAATTCTGATTATCGCATAACTCAAAATGTCCGTTATCATGAGTAGTCGTCTAGTTATAGTTATGAAACTAGCACTAGGTGAAGAGTGGTGTGAACATTTAGGCTTCAAGTTCCATATGTGTATGGTCATGATGTCAACCATCTCCCGATCTTAATTTAAGGCATGAAATTGGCGTCGATTTTTCATCCTTGACTAGACATCTATGCTTCATACTCGAGATGTGTTTACTCTATTGATTGAGGTAAGAAATTCCTTCCCACTCAATCAAATGCTACGGCAGTAAACTTAAAGAGTCTAAACCATTTCAAAGCACATTAGAGATTTTATTGTCACATATTGATAAGGGACAGATTCTTTCTTGGAATCCACCATCCTTGCTACGTATTTCGACTGCAGTGAACAAAATTTATAATGACCATATCCCATGAGACAGTCATCGCTCGCATTCAAGATACAGTCTCCGTATGCACGCGACTGCTATGATTTCTCAAGTTCAAGGATTAATACCATACTATCAGAATCGGGGATTCCAGTCATACCGACCAAGCCTCTAAAGTTTCTATTTGACGTTTCTTGCGAGTCAATTCAGTCAATCGACTACCTTGCCAACTAACCCACTAAAATTGTATACTCTACCTACATCTCTTGCTTATAAAACACGGCAATGCAATACTTAGTGCAAGTCTCCATAGAAGCCTCGATGCTCTATCCTGAGGTCCTCGATTTGGAACATTTCAAATCGACTATCAGGAGTTGGTTTCTTAGCTGCCAACATATGCGTAGGCCAACTCTTTGTGTTTAACCTTTCGATCTGGGCATTTGTTGTGACATTAAAACACCGTTCAATATAAATAATAAATACAACAAAAACATGAATCAATGATGAATACTTACTCTTTTCATCTTCATAATATTACATTTATAGGTATCGACGAATAACAGCCAATTCAATTAGTTTTCTAATCACATATTCTTATAGTTAATACCTTATACAAAATGTTGAATGAGTTTTAAAAATTAAAAAGATCATCTACAGTTTCTGTTGATGTCTACATTTCTCATCGAAGCCTTAATGAAGAGATATAGTTGTAAATGAATAATTTTCAAAAAAGAATGTAAGTATAATTTAAAAAAAAAATTAAAAATATAATTTTATATTTTTAGAGGGTCGAAATGTAATTAACCCATCTATGTTAAAATAAACCATTTTTCCTTGAACAAATACTTAAATTTTTTTTAGAATTGTATGGACAGATGGATGCTCTTGTATAGTTGTAAATGGCGATGTGGTGGCTCATGGCTTACAATTTTCCTTGAAGGACGTGGACTTGGTAGTTGCCCAAATAGATCTAGATAAGGTATGGGTAAATTCTATACACATTTAATTTATTTACTACAAAAAGAAGAAAATAATTTTTCGCAAATGCAATTTCTCAAATTTTCTGCACTCCACCAATTTTGTCCAATACGACAAATTCTAATAGAAATCGGGTTTGATCAAATTATTTAATTATACGATAAGTTATTAACACTTATCATATATTTGATGTACAATTAAAAAAAATAGTCAATTATACGACTAAAAAATCACATTTATTATATATTTAATTTAGATCAATAAAATCGTCCAGATAAGAATTTTTCATAAGGGTATAGTGGAATATGATTGTTACTGTTCCTGATTTGGTGTTGTTGACTGGAATGGCAGGTAGCCAGTCCCAGAGATTCTAACAGCAGCTTTCGTGAACAAGCAAGTTGCAAAACAAAAGTTCCCTCAGTCTTTGTACCTTACAAGCTTTGCCAGTCTTTTAAGCTCCACACCTCAGTTTCAACTCCAATTAAGGTAATAAATAAGCTTATCCAGACAAACTTATGAAATGCCCATTTTGCCCTATGTGTGATCTTTCCAGGCCATGGGATGGTTTTTATCTCATAGAATATTTGAAGTAGACATATATTATTTTTTTCTTTCTGTAAAATTTTTGTTAAACGATAATTTATACAAGTTTCAATTTTCTAAAATGAACTCAGGCTACCCCAATTCATACTACAACAAAATATAATGTTAGTAATGAAATATAAGGTGACAAATTTTAAATTTTAATTTAAGATAAATATAAGTGACTCTAATTTAAATTTTGTTATCAAATAAATGAAATTTAATCAACAACTACTATTACAATAGAAACAACACATATTATTCAAAAGACACAACATCTCACACATAAGGTGGAGTTCAAACACATGACCTCTAAAATTATGGGGCCTCAACTTCACTAATTGAGCTAAACCTGAAGTAAAGTTTTAACAACACCGCTGAAAGAATTGATAATCTAATTGTCTTTTTTGTCACCTATGCCAACAATCGTCAGGTTCATTGTCCGTATCCTGAAGAGGAAATAGCTCTAGGAGCAGCTTGCTGGTTATGGAATTATCTGAGAAGAAGTGGTGCATCAGGTTTTCTGCTTCCACTCTCTGGAGGGGTTGACAGCTCCTCTGTTGCTGCCATTGTTGGTCGCATGTCTCAACTAGTAGTAAAAGGTCAGTCTTCTCTACGTTAGACCACGCAGAAAATTAGCAGTAAAAAAATCAAGTGATAATTTTAGTATTGTCGTTAATTATATATATAAATTTATCAATAGTTTTAACAGCATGCAATGTCGTCAATAGTAAAAGTTAGCGGAAAAAAAAATGTAAAGAATGTATAGTTTTGAAATTGAAGAACATATGAGTGTTACTAGAGTTGTGTGGATTTGCTCTTCATGCTGAGATATTTCTTAATACTGTGATGTTCATACAGAAATCGCAAATGGCGATGAACAAGTCAAAGCAGATGCTATGAGAATTGGGAATTACATCGACGGACAGGTTCCGACAGACAGCAAAGAATTCGCCAAACGCATATTCTACACAGTTTTCATGGGATCTGAGAACAGGTGAGAATGTATATATCAACAAAAATAACTTTGTCAGCCTTAACAAATCTGTTTGTACTTGTTCTCTTCCCGGCCTAATAATACTGCTAAATGAAGACTAGTTTTCCTATGTGTACCATTAACGGTTAGCAGGATTTTCCTGTTACAGCTCGGCTGATTCAAGAAGACGGTCAAGGGCGCTGTCGGAGGAAGTCGGGTCGTGGCATCTAGATGTTTCAATAGATAGAGTTATTTCTTCCTTGCTCTCTTTGTTTCAGACACTTTCTGGAAAGCGATTGCATAACAAGGTAAAGTTTAATAAAAGTTAACGATGGCCATCGATCACTTTTCGCCTATATATAACATAAATTGCTGGAGGAACTTGTTTGACATTTTTGGATGTGTACGAGTTTGTATGTTATCTGGGATAATGATGCTATTGAAAGTTAGTAACTTTGTTCGACTAATCATCGGTTTCTTCAGGAGAATGGAGGGACAAATGTCGAAAACACAGCTTTACGAAATATTCAAGCTCGAACAAGAATGGTCATCGCATTCATGTTAGCGTCACTCTTGCCATGGGTTCACAACAAGCCAGGTTTTTATCTGGTCCTGAGTAGCACCACTGCCGATGAAGGATTGTGCGGTAATCTCACCAAGGTGCTGATCTTAAGACTTAATACTTTCTATAACAATTTAAAGTTTTAGACTGGGTGGTCCTTTAATACTTAATGGAGAAGTATCATTTTTGGTTCTATAAGTTATGATGATTCTGATTTTGGTGACATTCATTATTACATTAGCACTTCTAGTTTCATAACTTACAAAAATTAGCACTTGTTGTCCTCGTCCACTTTTTATAAGTTACGTGACTAAAAGTACAAATCCGGTAATGAATGAGACCAAAAGTAAAACGGGCTAATATATGGACCAAAAATGTTATTTCCCCGCACTTAATTATAGAATTATGCACAATGTTTTAAGTTGATCAAACCAATATCTGGTCTCCATGCACTTATTCATTGTTTAATGAAATAAACTCAACTCACCAATAATTCCTTAGCAATGTTTATGACTACTGCAGTTGTGCGCATTTCTCAAAATGAAAACTCATATTATTGCTGGCTTTAGTTTCTTTAATCAAGTCTTTTTCTTCTGATGTAAGTGATAATTAATAAGCGTGTCGTGGTCTTAAGTACGGTTGCAGTTCCGGTGATCTAAATCCCATCGGAAGTATCAACAAGCAGGATCTTCGAGCATTTTTTAGATGGGCTGCTGAGAATCTCGGTTACTCATCTTTAGCAGAAATTGAAGCTTCTCGCCCAGACGGTGCATTGGAGTCCACAGGAACCGACCGGGTATCTATACTATCTCATGCCTCAATGAAATTTGTGTTGCAAGTGTTTTCTCCGAATTCTGCAACGGACTTTGCAACGAATTGGTGGCCAAGTGGTCGCAAAATCATTTTCTTCCGTTGCAATTATTTTCTTGGAAGTTGTCTCTAGTATTGATGGATTTGAATATAGTGATTTTAAATATCCATTATAACAAATTTTTTGAAGTTGTTTGAGTAATTTTAAATCCTTATATTCTTATTTCAAACTTTTCGCGATGACATTATGATGGATTTCAATCTATTTTTAGTATGGAGTTATTTGAAATTCTTTTATCCAAATGTGGCCCCACAGTTTTTCCTTCCACTGAAATATTTAAAACACAAATTTATTGTCCGTCTCAACGGCATTTTGCGATGCGTTAGGCAAATAGTGACTTTTCGATATGCTGGTATCTGATTGTGCATTTTGTTTGCAAACAGCAGGAAGAATCGGACATCGGAATGACAGACGAAGAACTCTCGGTATACGGAAAACTGCGAAGAATTTTGCGCTATGGACCTCTATCCATGTTTAAGGTTTGTGTTAATATCTTCAATCATATGCTGCATCGAAGCCAGTCTTGTACTGCAGTTTAGTACTTACTAATGCTGCAAGAAAAATAAAATTGACAGAATTTTAATCCTTTCATACTATGTCATCAGGATCTCTGTCATAAATGGCAGTCGACGTTAACTCCAGTGGAGATTGCTGACAAAGTGAAGCATTTCTTCAAGTATTATGCTAGCAATCGACATAAGATGACTGTTCTGACGCCTTCGTATTTGGTGGAGGTAATAAAATTTTTGTTGCGAGAAATAAAATTTATTCATAATTTATGTGGGGAAATAATATTTTTTGTCCCATTAATCACGATTTTCATTGACGGTTCCATAAGTAACACAAAAATCTCATTTTTTTGCTTTTTATTAGATTCCGTTTGTATTTTAATTGAAAAGGCAAGTGCTAAGCACGTAGCTGTTTTGCAGAAGGTCGAAAAGTTAATGGCAACGGCCACGAGCTTAGAACGTGCATTTTCTGTTAAAATAGTAACGAAAATTGAAGAAATAACTAAAAGTGAGAAGTTTTGTAGGTTGTTAGACCCTTAATGAGAATCGCGTAACTAATGAGACGAAAAGTGTATTAACTTTAAGATACAAAACAAAATTTCCCAAATTTCTATTTATGATATCATGAAGTTTGACGCAAGGTACAGTTTTATACTAAGTCAACGTACTTTTCTCAGAGTTATTCACCTGAGGATAATAGGTTCGATCAACGACAGTTCCTATACAATGCAAGGTGGCCTTATCAATTCCTAAAGATTGATGAACTTGTGCATCAGTTGAATGCTGATGGTAATGTTACTTTGTCGATATTAATAAATTGATTGAATAGAGAGCGGAACAAAGTGTTTTTGTATGTTATGCATACTTGGTAGTATGAGGATGGATGTGGTACAACATTCATATATCATATGTTTCCTTCTCTTCAGTTCATATTGACAAAGTATATCGTTGATGTCTCGAATTAGAAATGTATATAGTAGATGTTGGAATGATCACCTCATGTTTGTTATGATTTCATATTTACATATAGTAGCCGTCTATACTAGCCGTGGTGGCACGCTAGTCTCTGCGTGCATATAATAAGTAATATTTTATAATTTAAAATATATTATGATAAGAAAAGATATATAAACCACCACATCACATTTAAAAAGAATAAAAGAAAAAAAGAAAGAAAGAAAGCAACAAAGAAAAAAAAAGAAAATAAACTTAAGAGTATTATCGTCATAGCAATAAAATTGGTGTCCCCGTGTCATAACCGTCGTTTGTGAGAAAAAAAACCTTCTCTTATATATTAGTATAGATT
Source organism: Sesamum indicum (assembly GCF_000512975.1). Taxonomy (NCBI): domain Eukaryota; kingdom Viridiplantae; phylum Streptophyta; class Magnoliopsida; order Lamiales; family Pedaliaceae; genus Sesamum; species Sesamum indicum. The sequence goes on along the minus strand of NC_026146.1, from coordinate 13,063,878 downwards.
ATAGGGTAAATTATATTGACGTCTTTTCAGGTTAAATTAAAATGCGCAAACACCCATTGCGTTTCTAGAATGGGAAGGAGATGCTCGACCTAGATCTTTGCTTTGTATATAAAGTTTACTCTCGATAATTGAAGAGAGAAGAGAAGAAAAAGGATCTCTTTAGCAAGACTCTAGGTTTAGCAAGATAGGACTTAAGCACGTAGCCCTTAAATAAGTAAGGAGAGTTTTTTTACATAGATTCCCTTCTCTCCCTACCAAAGTAACTAAGCTTAGTATTCACTTGCATCTTCCCTTCAAAATTATAGCTATACCTCTATGAGGTTTTTGTTGTTATTACAATTACACTTCCTATTTCAAATGCAAAACTTAAACAAACAGTTCCTGAAAAGTATTACACTAACACCCCTCAGGGGGTGTAGCTGTAATTTTGTAAAACACAGGAGGTGTTTATATAGTTTAATCTAACCTCAGGAGAGTCAATGTAATTTACTCTATATTATATGAAATCTCAAATTTATATCTTTTGAATCATGCAAATTGTCTTCTTGTATGAACCAAAACATATCAATTCCCTCAGACCATATTTACTTAATTGTATAATGGGCGATATCTTTAACAATCACACACAGCCGTGTGTCTAGTATTAATTTGTCCAGCCTATTATTAAGCAAACTAGCCCTATATTGATCGCCAAATTTGGATGACTCTAATCATCAACTCTTATGACTGATTATAAGTCAAAGGAGACAACCTATTTGGGATTGTGATTTACTTCCCATTTATGCACCTAATTTATATGATGTATTCTCATTATTACCCTCATTTTTTTTTTTTTACCAAAATTACGAACTTTTTGGTCAGATCCAATTAATGCACCCGACACTTTTTACTTCTGTATCCCATACAACCACTCTCCAAGAAACATACTACTCTTCCACACAGCTCAGATATGGTGTTGTGTTGCTGGCTATGGTCTTCTTATGTTCTTCTCAAAATCTTCTTTTTCTCTTCAATTTCTTTAAAAAGAATGGTATTTACTATTTTAGTATTGCACATATTTTGAAGTTGCCCTTTAAAAAAAATATTTTTCATTTTACTGTAACCACCTCTTAAATCCAGATATATGGTTGAACAATAAAAGATAAATTTTTGTAATGTTCATGCAAAAAAAGAGAAAAAAAAACCGACAAATTATTCGGAACAGCAACAATGTTAGTACTCAATGATAGGGATAAAAAAAAGGTAGTAAAAATACCGCAGATAAAAACAATGCTCCCATCACTCTATTTGTATGAAAATGTTTGAACATAAGCTATGTGACAAAAAATGCAAATTTCGATTGGTGTGTCTCACTCTATTTTGAAAGTATAAATATAAATATAAATACTCAGATCTATTTAAAAACATGTGATAATGATATAATCGAATTATTTATAATAAAAGAAAAAGAAAAAAATAAAAGGGGCATTCCGAGAATCGAACTCGGGACCTCTCGCACCCAAAGCGAGAATCATACCACTAGACCAAATGCCCAAGTTGGCCACATGTCTTAAAAAAATCTTTAAATATATTGAACATAATATACAAATGGAAAGTATTATTTAAGTTTAAAAATGAATTTTAATGCTATTGAAAATGTAAAACATATATAGGAAATTTTTTAACAGTTTTAAAAAATAAATGGTAAGTTGATTTATGTATACTATATCATTAAAGCTAATCCCCTTAGAATAACTAATTTGGGTGCAAAATGTAAATTTCCTAAGTCAACCACATATTTTATCACATAACTGCCCCTTTCCGCTCTCGGCAACCTCAATCCCCTGTCAATCAATTTGGTTCCCGTTGTGATGCACCTAATTTTCGATTATTATTATTTTTTAAAAAGTCAGCTATTTCGATTGATACGATTATCTATGTTCAATTAATCGTATCAAACTAAATAATCAATTTTTTTATTATTAATTATATTAAAAGAATATAATATATTGTATTATTTACAATCTCAAGAATATTATATATTATATTACTTATTCAAAAAGATGAGTTTTTTTTTCAGCTTAAAACTAAAATAAGTTCGGTTATAATCAAATCCAACCGGTCCTTTTCGATTTGGTTTCGTCATGAAACTTCGACGAATTGAAAGTTCGATTTATCGAACTGAATACCTCTATTCTGATCAATAATATTAAATAAATAAAATGTAAAAAACACATACTATTACAATAAACAAAATCTATTATGCAATATCCCAAATATATATAGGGAGGTTTTAAGATGAGGGTTGGCATTGCACCCCAATTAAGTGGACGTGGAAATAGCTAATATTCTGATATACATTTTCTGTTTCCTTTTTCTTTTAAATTCTTCTGAAACATTTATAGAGGCGTCTTACAAATTGGTGGTCTATATTGTTCGATAACTTTTACTACACATAAATCAAACTTTCCTTAGTGCATTTTTGTATCTCAAAGCTTTGGTATAAAAAGGAAGAAAGCAGCGAAACTCGCATACTGCTTCGATGTGCAGCAGCTGTACTCTACTTGTTGAGATCCTAATTTCAATTTTACCTGAAAGAACGCAAGCGCTCAGCTCTGCGAAATAGAGAGAAACCCAATTTGTATAAATAAACAATGGCGATCGCGTCCCCCTCTGCTCCCAGTTGTTGCTGTACTACTCGTACTGGGTCCGCCTACCGGCGCTTCTCACAACCCATTTCGACATGGGCAGGGGCGAAAGTCCAATGTCGGGTCGTGGCCCGGCCAGTGATCGCGTCCCGGCTAAACGCCTCTTCGGATGGGGAGCTCGTATACGAGCTCAATTACAGCCAACGCCTCGGGGGCGGGGCGTTCCCGGTGTACGTAAAGCTGCCGGTGGACGTGATTGGCCCCACGGCGCAGACGATGAGGCGGAAGAAAGCCATGGCGCAATCATTCCGGGCGCTGGCGGCGGCGGGAGTGGAGGGGGTGGTGATGGAAGTGTGGTGGGGGCTGGTGGAGAGGGAATTTCCTAGAATCTACAATTGGCAAGGGTATTTGGAGATTGTAGAAATGGCGAAGCGTTTTGGGCTGAAAGTCCGCGCTGTGATGGCATTTCATCAGTGCGGGTCAGGCCCTGATGACTTATTCTGGTTGGTAACCATCTCCAAATTGACTTCTCACTTAACTGCTTAATCCCTATTCTTTTTTCTGGATGTTTTAAAGGGATAATTATGATCGAAATGGTAAATGTTGTTTAGGATTATTCTAACTGATGCATGCTGGGTTTAGCAGAAGTTTTCTTGAACTCTGATGCTTGTTAAATGAGTTGTTTGTGTTCATCGCCTTTGCTAAGAATATTGCTGAATCCTGTGGATTATTTGGTCTGGAGTTGGATGTATTTTGATCCTTAGAGCTACGAAAAGTTACTAAAACATGTTAAACATGGGAAATATTAATTTGCTGGAAGATGATTTTGCAATGCCTACATTTGCATTTGAGTTTAATGTTCCTGAAATTTCTAGTATTATGTCTTCTTGCATATAATATTATATGCATTGGAGAAGCAAATTCGTATACAGGGAACAAGTGTTGAGAATACTTGTACGGGGAAGTAGTCTCTGGTATTCAATAACCTAGGCTTCTAAGTCGGAATACACTTCTGAATTGGTTTATTGTTGGTTGGCTGGGGCCTTTACCGTTCAAAGATACACAACATAGAGCAGTGCTGGAAATGAACAAACAGCTGCTTGTATGAGGAAAGTGTCGTGGTTGCGGTGTTCGTCACATGGTTGTTATTCCGGACCATCTAGATATGGTGATCTACAACTAGTGTTTGATGTTGACTGTTAGCACGTCTCAGTTTAAGGCAACAGCCCCTTATGGAGTTGAGTTCAAAAGAAAAGGATTATGTTCTCATAAGTTTGGTCTAATTTTTGTTGAAAGAGAGTTGAGAGAGATGCTAATTGTTTGTGTCATATTTTTAAATGTATTTGAGAGATACGGCCCATGATATAATGAAGTTGATTAAAAAGATTTAATCAGTTTTTAATAATTAATGATTGTGAGTGCTTCATTGTTCTGTTCAAATATTTCATCCAGATTGAGCGAAACAAGGTTATCCTTTATGCAGCTCTGTTTTGTGATCACTTAACCAAATCATATTCAAGGATTTATTAGAACAGCATTTGGAGAGAAGGGGTGTTGGATCACAAAGTATTGGATGAAATCCCTAAAATAATATTGCATAGCTGAAAATGGGTGCTAAGGGTTTCACATACATAGTAGCTGATAATGATCCAGCACCCCTCACATATGAAATCCTTCAATGCAGACACAACCAGAGAAAACAGGCTTAAGGTTTCCTTCAAAGATTCATGGGCATGTAGATAATTGACCAGGTATTTCTCAGTTCAAGGACAATTCGTCTTGAGGAAAGACATTAACCAATACTCCTTTTCTATTTCTTTTGTACTTAAACAATTTATAGCGCATTGACAATAAATGAGTGGAACTAAGAGAGATCACCATCTCGAATCATTTATGTATATAAACTACGTTGGGCATCTCATTATGCCTGAAGTTGCTGGGATCTCTTGAAGGGTGTACAATTTGTGATGAACGTTTATTTAAAATTACCAATAACACTGGCCATATTTAGTTGTGCCCTGTAACCCTCACCCTGTCTGGACTAGAAGGACTCTGCTTCGACTTTGTGAGGATGTCTATGTTCCAGTATTCAAGAATTCAGCCTAGTGATGCTATTACTTCTTGCTGTGACAAAAGGAGTATTCACAGGTTGAGAAGGGTAAAAACAAAAAGCATGGTTTTAGATACAAAGTAAATATTAGAAGTAATGTTTGGCGTGCTCCACTGTAATGTTTCTTCTTGATTTCCTTTCAATGCCTCATCAATACTGATATTAATTTCGCCTTTTGTTTGAGCAAGGATTCCTCTCCCTTTGTGGGTGCTTGAAGAAATGGATAAAGATCCAGATGTATCATATGCGGATAGGTTTGGGAGGAGGAGTATGGAATACATTTCTCTGGGATGTGATGTTCTACCTGTTCTGCATGGACGAACACCAATTCAAGCATATGCTGATCTCATGAGGAGCTTCAGGGAGACATTCAGATCATTTCTTGGCGGCATTATAACTGTAAAGACTGACCTGCATGATAGTCTTTTACCAAAATAATTCTTAGTAGATCTTTTGCTCTTCTTATTCTCCTTTTCCTTTTTTTGTTTATTCTGATGTCTCCGCAAATTTCATGGCAATTTTTATTTCCAGGGGATTCAAGTTGGACTAGGTCCCGGTGGTGAACTAAGATATCCTTCATGCCCTACTCAAAAGTTAACTCAGGCTCTACGTTCTGGTGAAATTGGTGAATTTCAATGCTATGACAAGGTATGCATAGAGTTTGACATCTCTTTAAGTGGCATATAGACTTTTTCCTTTATCTAAACCATATCTTTAATATATTTTTCCTAATTTAACTTGCCAGTATATGCTTGCATCTCTGCGTGCCTGTGCATGCAAGATAGGAATGCGAGAGTGGGGATATGGAGGTCCTATTGATGCCAGCAGTCTAATGCAAAATCCTGAAAGTACAGAATTCTTCCGAAGTGATGGTTCTTGGAAGACGCCATATGGAGAGTTCTTCCTTGAATGGTACTCAGGCATGCTGCTTTTGCATGGGGAAAGGATCTGTAGGGAAGCAGAGACCATTTTCCGCGGTAATGAAGTAAACATGTCAGGAAAAGTTGGTGGGGTTCACTGGCATTATGGCACTCAATCTCACCCCGCAGAGTTAACATCTGGATACTACAACACTTCAGCTAGAGATGGATATCTACCAATTGTTCAAATGTTTGGTCGGTATAGTTTTACCATGTGCTGTTCAGGTTTTGAGATGCAAGATGCTGAAGAGCAGCAGATAAATCCGGCCAGTCGGCCCGAAAGTTTCCTTAAGCAAATACTGCTTGCTGCTCGGATCTGTGACATCCCATTGGAGGGTGAAAACTATTCCAGAAATTTGGATAATGAGTCATTCCAACAGGTGTTAAAAATGTCAAAGTTCTACTCGGATGGACTTGAAATGCCATCGTTTTCTTTCAACTTTGTCAGAATGGACAAAAATTTGTTTGAGCCTCGCAACTGGGTCAGTTTTTCGCGCTTTGTGAGGCAAATGTCAGCTATCAATATGTTTCAAGCCAGCTTAGATTCTGGTGGAGGCCACACGACCTTGTCTCCTCCAACAGCTTCTGCTTTTGCTGGAACAGTTCTTGCACTTTAGGAAGAGAAGCTTCACTTCGCCCGGACCTTTCCTTGCTACACAGGCACTGGATACAAATCTTTTAGCGTATTGATTCCTGGTCAGGTAAATTTGGTAGGGTTTGATTTCTGAGCCCACTGCATTGCACAATGATATGTTTCCTCCCTGAATTTTGAGGATGGATGGCTGTGTTCAAGCTCACCTAGATCTTTCTCTTGAACCAATTAATATATATATATATATATATATGCATATAACATTATTATGTTTGGTTCAATATCAGATCGGCTATCATTAAATAAAATATTTGTGTAGTCTCAATATTTTATATATTTGTGGATGAAAGTATGAGGTCAATGTTTGGCTAGCAAATTAGGCAAAATTAAAAAATTTCTTAAGAAACTCAAAGATTTCTTAGAAAAATCATGAAAAATAAAGTATTTCAATATTGGAAATTAAATAATTTCGAAACTACCACCTTTTTTCTTTTCTATATAATAATCAAAAAATGAGAAACACAAGTATATCTTAAACCATGGTTGCTTGCATTCCCATTGGTTTTTGGAACTTTCTGTTCAGTGTTGAATTAACTTTTTAATTTGATTTAATTGTTAAATGAGTTTGAATGAATTTTAATCAATGTGTTCATGAGATTTTTACCATCCAAAATATGTTGAGAATTAACAGAATTTCAAAATAACTCTTCTAATTGTAATTAAAACAAATCTTAAAAAAATTATTGTAATTTACTCTAAATTATTAGAATACTTAATTAACCACCTATTACTAATTAAATACTATAGGTCTGCATGAGACAAAATCCAGATGATTCCTACACAGAAGCATTACAATTTTGATGGACTCAATTTATTGATATGGTCCAATTCTGAGTAAGAGCACATGCACTCGGATTGGGACAAACCCTTTTTTTCAATTTATTTATTCACCATTGCAAATATAATGGAACAAGATAAATAATTAAAATACTGAATGATTATGATAAATTGCTGTATGCTTGAATTATTCCTGTCATGATAATTTTTAGTTTATTCGCCAACGGCTCGAATATATTGGAAATAATTAAAGAATAATACTTGCATGACACTTTTAAGTTTATTTTTCAATTGAAATCTGCAATTATTTGAGTACGTACCGACTGAAACTTATAGCTACCAATGTATGATCTTTATTTGATCGGGAAAGTTGAGATTTCACAATTACGTTGTGAGTTTGAATTTTACAGACATAGGTATTTAGAGGGTATTTGACTAAATTTTTTTAAAATATTTTTATAAGCTCCTACATCTTATAAGATATTTTAGAAGTTTATAAGGTGTTGGATCTTATTTTAAAAATTAACTCCTAAAGTGTTTGGGTAAAATAAGATATTATAGCTTATAAGATGTTAGGATGTTTGGCATAATAAGGCCTTTAATTGATAAAATGACTAAAATGGACATTTATACCATTATAATCGAATAATATTTTATTTCTTGACTTATTTTGTTTTAAACATTTTTAAAACGTTTTTATAAGTAGTATACGTTAGTTTAATTTTAAATAAAAATTTAATAGATAATTTTTTTTACAATAATATAAAATAAAGAATTATTGCCTAAACTTTTGAATAAAAATAATATATACACATTCATGCTAGTTGAATATTAATATAAATATATAATTGATATTTGTTAATGCAATGATTAATTCTAATCGCATAATTTATAATATCTTGAATATTATATTTTTTTAGTGAATAAAATATTAATATTAATTTTACTTTTATTTAATTATAATAATTTATTATAAAATAATAAAACATTTTCTCATTTTTTAATATTAAAAAAATTAAATAGCAAAAAAATAAAAATTAATCCAAGAGAGAGTTGTGTGTGTATGTGAGAGAGAGAGAGAGAGAGCGAAGAGAGTGTTTAAATTTGTTTATTGATTTAGAATTATTAATATATTGTATACTGAATATTGTAATAATTATATATTAGTTGATTTAAAAATATAAATATTTTTTTTAAAAAAAGAAAACCTGAAACTTATAGCATATACTAACCGCTGATATTCTTTGATTTATTTATTAAATTAGTCAAGAAAGAATCATAATTAATCATTAGCATATACCAACGTTATGAATTCAAGTTTCATTGGACGTGTTTTATCATAATATACATATATAATAATTGATCATATGTATATATATATATATATATATATATTATTTCTATAGAAATTAAATTAGTCAAGAAAGAATCATAATTAATCATTAGCATATACCAACGTTATGAATTCAAGTTTCATTGGACGTGTTTTATCATAATATACATATATAATAATTGATCATATGTATATATATATATATATATATATATTATTTCTATAGAACTTCTTTTAATTTATACAAAATTATTTTAATCCTTCACTTTCTATTTTTATTGCAGTTTGGTCCCTTATGCATAAACTTAGAAACTAATAATTTTAATTTTGAAAGAATTTATCATTGGACAATTATGCAGATTTTTGTGCACTTAGTTTTAAAATTTATTGTTTTAAAAGATATATATGTAAGTTTGATAAATAAAAAATAGTACAAAATAAAAAAAATTGATGAGAAACAATAAAAAAATTAAACACAACCAAATGGTGATATTCAATTATATGTAAATAATAATTTGATTAATGATATATCAATATAATTATCGTGGCATTCATTGAACTTCTTGCTTGTTAAACGACAATAAATTTTAATAATACTAAATATAATTTTTTAAATTATTGAATATCTAATTATAATTATCTTAAATTTTAGAAGAGGAGAATGTAATTATTCTTAATATTTAATTGCAGCCCTTTTCCAAAAATATTACCTACACGTACCTAATTTGGTTCCAATATATTATCAGAAATATATATATATATGTATATATATATTGATTGATTGCTGACGTGGCAGACAGACAGGCTGAATGATTTCCTTTCATTTTGTGAACAAAAACAGCAGAGCTTGGCTTGCCCTCCTTTCACGAAACGAATATATAATTATGACATCTTTCTTTTCAGTTTTGCATGTCTAATCATATCCAATCATTTTATAAGGAAAACCAAGTGTAAAATAATAAAATAATAATAATTATTATAAAAGCACTGCATGTTTTTTTTTTTTTTGTAAACTTTGAGTTTTTAAATAGAATCTCTAATCAAATAGTAGTCTTAGCAAAAAAAAAAAAAATTAAAAAGAATAATTTTTTTAAAAAATACTATAAGTGGGTAGCAATTCTCCCTCGACTCAACAAAAAATAGGGATAATCACACCCATCTTTCTTGAAATTTAGTATTATTACATGCAAACGTTCTGCAGTTTGAAAAATTATATTTAGCATTTTTTAAATTTGCTTTCATGTAACAAACATGTCCTCTCATTGATCAAAATTTACTGAATTTATTGATATTAAAAAAAAATCTTGAGAGAAAATTGCTATTTATCGTCGATTAATTTATTATTGACCTATTGCAGGTCAAATATTTTTTTTCGGACTAAACTACCTTTATAACGGCGAAAATATATCACCTAACATGCATTAACACATAAAGACGTATGAGGGTAATTTAGCTATAAAAATATTGATTTGACTTGCAATACATTAATAATAAGTCAATTGGGGGGTAAATATAAATTTTTTTTTTGATCTTTTTATTAATATTAGCAAATTCGATAAATTTTGGTTAACGAATGAATTTATTTGTTAGACAAAAACAAATCTCAAAGCTGCTATATGTAAATTCTTAAAAAAATGTCTACATATAATTACATTAAATCTTATAGAAGGAAATTGTAATTATCCTTAAAAAGTAAAGAATCTTGCTTAGAGCAGCGGTTCGGATACAAATTTGAAAAAAATAAAATAGATGGGATGCATTGTGCATGCATGCAATTGAGCTCTTTGGTAAGCCTGTGAAGAAGTTTCGAAGTTTGGGAATGTAATATTTAAATGGGAAAAGAATTATTCTATTAATTTGACTCTCGTATAATTTTAGCTCATTAATTTTGATAATTATCACATTTTATATCCTATCTTAAAAAAATAGTTCAATTAGATACTTCGAGGGCTATTTTTTTTTTTCCTTTTGCCGGAATTGCTTCAATGTGGGCACCATTGTCGTCGCCTAGCTATGTATCCCCCAATTGTGTGGGGGCGACTGACCATAAAATTAACACCAATTGCAGTCTTTGAAATTTTATGGTCAGTTCCCCCACACAATTGGGCGATACACACCTAGGCGACGACAGTGGCACCCATATTGAAGCAATTCCGGCAAAAGAAAAAAAAAGATAGCCATCGAAGTACCTAATTGAACTATTTTTTTAATATAGTATATAAAATGTGATAATTATCAAAATTAGTGAACTAAAATTATACGAGAGTCAAATTAATAGAATAATATTTTTTACCATAAATCCGTACATGCCACCGTAGGTCCAGCAATTACAGTCTTTGAAACTTTCTTTGGCTCGGGTATGGGCTTGTCTGAAAGTTTTTTTTGTAGGGATTCTTCCTGTGGATCTTGCATCTGTCCGTCTGGATTCTTGGGATGAAACCCTTGTTGGTCCCATTTTCTGTCCAAATTTGTATGATCTGGATTTTGTCTTGGACCACCATGATCTTTGTCGGGAAAATATTCTTATGGAACTCCTAAGGTAGGAGGCACTACTTTGCTTCCTGCTTTTCCTTGGCTCGCTCATATCTCCTATAATAGTTGGAAAATCATTGTTATCACAACACAAAAGGGTTCGTTTGATATTACCTCTCATCCTTTTCATGTTTTTCTATATGGATGTTTGATAACACCAATCCTTCAGTTTGTTTTTAAAGAAAGATATTCTACTTGTAATTGAATCTAGCTGTCTTTCGGGTACTTTATATGACTGGATCAACATTTCCCTCCATGGACTGCATATCTTTGCAAAGAACACTAGAGTTGCTACTTCTGTTGCTACTCCACTCTAGAAGAAATACTTGCGAAACCAATAAATATATTCGTTTACTGCGCAAATACTTCTTATACAAGGCTAAAGTGAGCTTGTGTATATTCTCTCGCATTCTCTGCTTTACTTCCTTCGAAGTAACCGTCTCCGATGAAGTGTATCTTGATAAGCCTTCCTAGCCTATCTACTATCGCGCCTTTTAAATCTCCGACAAGGATGCTGACTTTGGTATCTTTTTGGGTATTATCTCATCCGATCTTCACAGATCCCTTCAAACTTAACTCCACAAGTTTTATGAAATTTTCTGCAATCCATTCATCTATCAATTTCTCGGTATTCCGAAAATCAATAACATCCAAGTTAAGTATAGAGTCGTATGAATGCAAGGGCTGAAGCATAGTTCTCGTTCAATGTGGAAATCTACATTCTCTCTCATTGGATGATCTTGTGGAGGATCATTAAAACATGTACTTCCCTCCGGTGGTGGTAATGCTGGAGTGATTTTATTAGTTTGGATATTGACTAAATCCATAATCCTGAGTTGGGGAAATAATTCCGCCAATTCTTGTAAATCTGATGGATGCTATGTCAGATCTTCACTGGTCTTCGACTTTTGAATCTTCATGGCCTTCCACTTCTGAGGTAGAAGAGGTACTGTTCCAAGGGCGTCTCTGATCCGCTCCTGTTTGGATTTTAATATTTCAGGACTCTCCGTTTGGTTCTCTTAGATCTATAATTTCTGACTTCAGATTTGTAAGATCCTTATGTAGATTGGAAAGGATCTTAAGAATCTCGTCTAGCTTTTGGCTCAAAGTTTTTATCTTCATAGGTATATGAATTAACCTATATCCATAGTCTTGAACTGTCTTTTGTGTTTCTCTCAGATATTTAGGAGATCTTTGAGAACTGTATTAGTGAAAGAGATTACCCATTCCGTTTCTCTTTGCTGGTAATCTACCATGGACTTCGGTTGAATATATGTCTTTCACCGTATTTCTTGATAGCACCTTTTGGATCTGGTGAATTCTCTACCATTCTTCTTGTTCCTCATCAATAAGAGGTTCATGATCCAACTTTGTGGCCTTCCAATCCTTTCTCTGTTTTTTCAAGGTTTGAAAATATTCCTAGTTGTCACTCGAACCTTCATTTGGTGTTTGGAGATAATTTCCTCCTCCTTTTAGAATTTCCATAAAGAAATTCCATTCTTGATTTTTAGAATTTAAAAATATTCCCTGTTGTAACTCGAACTTTTGTTCGGTTCCATTCTCTTAAAGAGTCTCCTTCACTAATGGAAAAATATCTAAATGCGATATTTCATATATTTTTTTTAATACATTTAGACTCTGATACCAATCTAAGCGAGCATGTGCGAAGAATATGCAGTAGGATGCAAATATAATTGAAAATGGACTAAAATACTCATTTTAAGCTGGGAAATAGTAAAATTGTTCATAATTCTGTCAGATTCATACAGAGAATTAAAATCATGAGCTTTTGTAACTTACACAATTAAATTACTAACCCTAAAGTTATAGAACCAATAACATCACCTCTTAATTAGAGGGCTAATTTTGCAATTTTCCTCATAAGCAAAATATCCAGTACACGTGCGTTGTTTAGTAAGGGTTATGTACGCCGTTATACAACTAAACAACCAAAAATGGAGGGAAGGAAGATGTCATATTTGTATGTCCAAAATATGACAAAGCAACTTGTCGTGCCCAAAAATCTGCCACACTGTTCATTTCTCGGTAATAAAAGATGAGTTGGAGGGTCTGGAACACTGTCGTTGCGTTTGGATTTGTGTTTTAGTTGTTTTGTTTTGTGTTTTGAAAATAGAGAGAAAAATAGAGATAAGTTAGTGTGTGTTGAAAATAGATGATATGTTTGGATTTGGGTTTTGGGGTAATTTAAAATATTTTAAAATAAGTGGTGTATGTTTGATGTTGAGATTTGGGAGACAAAAATCACTGTTCATCGTCAAATCATATATTTTTATATATAATTTTATATATAAATATGTATATATATAAATATTTTATGTTTAATGTTGTATTTTTTGGAGACAAAAATTACTGTTTATTGTCAAATTTATATATAACTTTATATATAAATATTTTATGTTTAATGTTGTATTTTTTGGAGACAAAAATTACTGTTTATTGTCAAATCATGTCTATTTTATATTAAATATATATATATATATATATATTATATGTAAAGTTGAAAACTAGAAAAACACGCAGATAAGGTGTAAAAACACAAAAATAAACATTCAGTATGTTTTATCTTATCTCAAAAAACGCAAAGAGTGGAATCCAAACAAAGCCTGTAATTTTGTCAAATTGTCGGAAGCATTTTAAAACAACTAATTTTTCTTACTTTAATTTCCTCACTTTAAATTTCTCTCAATATACTGTTGCTCGTGGAGAGGTCCTTAAATAAAACATTAATAGACAATATTTTGGATTGAAAGTTACGGTACTTCTTCCTTTCAGAATAAGGATCAATGGTAATATTTTTAAATTATACTTTCCTCCCATAAAATTTAGTGTAATTATACTTAATTCTCTTATGATTTGAAAAATTACACCAAACACTCATGAGATTTGCTTACGTCTAACAAATAAGTTCCTCAATTAGTCAAAATTTATTGAATTTGTTGATTTAAAAAAAAATCATATTTAACCCTATTGACTTATTAATAATTTATTGTAGATTAATAAGTTTTTTTATGACCATATTACCCTTATACGTCTTCACGCGTTATAAAAGTAGTTTAGACGGAAAAAATTATTTGACCTGCAATAAGTCAATCATGATAAATATATATTTTCATTCAATTTTTTGGTTAATGTCAGCAAATTCAGTGCATTTTGACTAATCAAAAATGATAAATATCTATTTTCATTCAATTTTTTGGTTAATGTCAGCAAATTCAGTGCATTTTGACTAACAGATGAACTTATTTGTTAGACTAAAGCCATTAAAAAAAAAAGCAACATTTAACTATGGCTAATTTTTATGGTTAAAAATAAAATAGCCGTAGCAAATAAGTATTGACCACGACAATGCAACGGTTGTTGGTCCGGGTATCTACGAAGGTGGCTTTAGCCATGAAAATATTTTTACCATAACTCTTAGCCATGACAAATAACTTTTTCTAGGTGAAAAATCTATGTTTTTGTATCGATTTTATTTAACTGTATTCAATAAAAATTATTTACTACGATTTTTAGTCCATAGCTTTAAAATTATAGCCAATAGTTATTTTTTTCTAGTGAGCAAACATTATGAGTGCTAGATATAATTTCTCAAACTACAGAAAATTTAAGTGTAATTACATTATACCTCAGGCAAAAAAAGTATAATTATCCCTTTTAAAATTTAAGAAACTAAAGGACAAAAATAAAAAAATATCAAGTTCTGCGAGTTTTGTTGAAAAGTGGCCAGGAGAACTAATTTGATAAAAAAATCTAAGGAATAATTACCCTGCCCTCCTTTAAGATTTAGTATTATTATATGTAAATTCTCTATAATTTAAAAAATTATATTTAGTATCTAAAAATTTACTTTTATTTAATAAATAAGTCTCTCCATTAGTCAGAATTTATCGAATTTATTGATATTAATAAAAAAATTAAAAAAATAAATTTATATTTACTTCTCATTGACTTATTATTGATTTATTGTAAATCAAACAAATAACTTTTTTTTCAAATTACCTTCATACGTCTTCACACGTTAATGCATGTGAAGGGTAGTTTAGTCGGAAAAAATATTTGATCTGCAATAAGTCAATTGCATTTCTCATTCAGTTTTTATGTTAATATCAGCAAATTCAGTGAATTTTGACTAATGACGAGATTTATTTGTTAGACGAAAATAAGTTTTAAGAGTGTTAGATGTAATTTTTTCCAAACTATAAGATATTTTCGTGTAATTACACTAAATTCATACAAATAAGAGTGTAATTATCCCAAAATCTAAAGTTTGAAATGCTG
Organism: Sesamum indicum; assembly: GCF_000512975.1. NCBI lineage: Eukaryota > Viridiplantae > Streptophyta > Magnoliopsida > Lamiales > Pedaliaceae > Sesamum > Sesamum indicum. Next base: position 13,048,628 of record NC_026146.1, on the reverse strand, counting down.
ATATAAGAAAATAAAGATAAAAAACTAAAATAATTTCAAACACGAAAGGGATAATTATAATATTTACCCAAAACATGTAAGCCAAAAAGTCGTCGTGCAAATATATAAAAGAAATGAACCAACAATTAAGCTAGGGATAGTGATATTTACATCTGACTAATAATTTATTCATACAAATTACTCATATTTTTACTTAACTAGAGAAATTATTATTGACGAAAAAAATATGTATAGTTTATAAATGTGTAATTTATTAAAAATAAAGATAATTTATATAAATACGTTCACATTTCTAATAATATATATAATTTTTCTAAAAATAAAAATAATTTATATAATAAAACCTTAAATCAAGAATTGTAGATATAAATATGCTCGGATTTTATCCACATGAATTGACTTATCCATACCATTTACAAAACACGACTCAAAAGAAATCATACAAAAAGTACAAACAGTTATTGATCCAAAAAAAAAAAAAAAGAAAAGAAAAGAAAAGAAAAGAAAAAAGAAAAAGTAAAACCAGTTGTAAAATAGTAGTGGAAACTTGCAGTTGCAGGCAATCTTCACCCCAGGGCCTGTATACCTCTTATCTCCCCTCTCATGTCTCGGGACCTGTCTGTCTCCTCTCCCCCAGTCAGCCCACCATTCTCACCAGCAGCACTTGGCAGTTGAAAATGGTGCCATGTTTTAATCCCACCCCATAATCAACTCTTTTTCCTTAATTATTCCTCTTTAATTAATTAACTCTCTCTCTCTTGCTACCAAACCTTGCATCTTTCTGCTTCAGTTTCCAAATCTTTGGCCAGAAAAATGCCGGGCTTAGTATCCGTCAAAACGCCACCAGATGCTCCCCCAATTCGCATCACGGTGCCGGAGGAGCCGCCCCGTACTCCAGTCCCACCAGAAGCAACGAGATCCGAGCCAAGAACCAACTCCCCTGCTACTCGCCGACCTCCTTCCCCTTCCCCCTCTACTTCACGCGCTAAACCCTCGCCGGATCGGGGCTCTGCCAAGAAGAAATCTCCGCCGGAGAAAAGCCTGATTAACGAATCCTCGCTCGACAACCCGGATCTTGGCCCCTTTTTGTTGAAATTGGCCAGGGACACGATTGCGTCGGGGGAAGGCCCGAGTAAGGCCCTGGACTACGCGTTGCGGGCCTCCAAGAATTTCGAGAATTGCGCCGTCGAAGGGGAGCCGAGCTTGGATTTAGCGATGAGTTTGCACGTTGTGGCGGCGATTTATTGCAGCCTGGGGAAGTTTGAGGAGGCGGTGCCGGTTTTGGAGAGGGCGATTCGTGTGCCTGAGGTGTCGAGGGGCGCGGATCACGCGCTCGCTGTGTTTTCGGGGTATATGCAGTTGGGTGATACGCATTCGATGCTGGGACAGTTGGATCGGTCGATTGAGTGTTATAAGGAAGGGTTAAAGATACAGATGGAGGCGTTGGGGGATAATGATCCCAGAGTTGCAGAGACCTGCAGGTAAAATTAACTCCTTTTGGGTTAATTTATATAATTTATGATTAAAACAGTGTTCTTGGAGCTAATGTTTGGATTAATTGAATTCTTCACTGCTGGATATTATTCTGGTAGTGATTTTGATTTGCTATTTGCTGTTTTTTCTTAGATAGATTGAGTTTAATCTGTGAAATTGAATTGAACATTGGCTTATGTGTGGTATTGAGAGAAATAGTGGAAGACCCTCTGTGAAATATAGAAGACTAGCAGCCGGTGCACACTCCATAAATATTTAAGAGTAAATTCCACTTCACCGTCATCTGTGTCGGTACCTTATCCCTTTCTTCTCAATTGCATTATTTAATCCCATTGTTACGATATAGGGTAAATATCACTTTTGGTCCTTCTATTCGTATTTAGTCGCTCAAGTTTCAAGGTCATTACGTTTAGTGACCAATGTTTGGCGAATGCATCTGTTAGTTAGAGGACCTAACGGCGAGGACCACATTTCATGGAATCTTCAAACATTGAGGACTAAATTGAGGATTGTGAAACTTGAGGGACTAAATGTGAATAAGTGGCTTAGTTACAGGACCGAAAGTGATACTTTCCCTTCTTTTATAAATACTTCAATTTCAAATTAATTTCATAAAGTTAGCAATTTGTTAAATGAGTTTATAAAATAAAAATTCATATGATAAAATTATTCTGACCTTGTGACATTTAACCTCCTTTTACTCTTAAAAATGTTGCAATTCTGTTGTTACTTCAAGGACACAAGTGTTTGAAGTATGGTAGTCTAGTTCAATAAATTTTATAGACTTAAATACTCATAATAAATGATAGAAATGTTACTCTTAACATCTCAAAGTTATATAATATAATTTGTTATTGAAAATATAAATTAGATAATGAAATAATTCTAAATTCCCGGAACTGTCAGAATGATTTTCCAATCTGACTCTTCCTGTGAACTTTAGAAAAATAAATATTCTTGGAAATAATAAAAAACATTTTCATAATATATACACATTCAGATTCTTAGAGTAGAATTTTCAAAGTCAAGGAAGAACTGTATAGTTGCCATATAATTTTAACAGATAACCCTGATAAGATGATAGTTTTGCCTTGTTGGGATGAATGTTCTTAAAAGTATTACAATACTCTTATTTGATTTTGATAAAGTATTTTAACAAAATCAATGTGTAGTGTAGGTTCTGTAGGAATAAAGGAAAATGTCATTGGTTTCTTGACTCAATGGAAATTGACATGAATATTACATTTGGTAAAACTTTAGCATTCTTGCCTAATTTCGTTTAGTTGATTTTTACTCGAGTTTACTTCTTTCCTCCAGGCTATTAACGCATGCAGATTGTTGTATGTATGCTCGACTTCGGTTGCAGTTAGCATGTCTTTTTCTATTAGTCCAACATATCTTTTGGGCATACACTAGGAAAATCTGGATAAGAAAATATATGTAAGGTGGATATGATATGAAATAATTAAATTAAATTAAATTAAGGGCTTAGGTAGAAAATAATTAAAGAAGATTTAAAGATACACGTACTGTATTTGTTTTGTTGAACATAACGAATATTTTTCTCTTCAAATATTGTCAATTTGGTCTGAAAACACTTTAAACTTTATAGATACTAATGCATTGTGTATATGCTTCCGCATTCAGTGACTGAATTGACATTCTGACTTCTTCTTGGCCTGGGAAAGAAAAGAAATAAATGTTTTGGTGCTGGCTTTATTATTGTATTTAATTGAAAAAAATTAACAAAAAGTCGAAGACAAAACATCCTGTCCTGACTCTTGACAATCTTTGGCTGCTCCTGATATGAAATGTTGATAATGCAAATTGCAGATATTTGGCTGAGGCCCATGTACAAGCCATGCAATTTGATGAAGCTGAGAATTTGTGTAAGAAAACTCTTGAAATCCACCGTGTGCACAGTCCACCAGCATCTCTTGAGGAAGCTGCTGACCGTCGATTGATGGCCCTCATATGTGAGGCTAAAGGAGATTATGAATCAGCCTTGGAACACCTTGTACTTGCCAGCATGGCCATGATTGCCAATGGACAAGAAAATGAGGTTGCTGCTATTGATGTTAGCATCGGCAATATCTACTCGTCACTTACCCGTTTTGATGAGGCAGTATTCTCCTACCAGAAGGCACTCACTGTCTTCAAATCTTCTAAAGGTGACAACCACCCTTCTGTCGCCTCAGTCTTTGTACGGCTTGCGGATCTATACTACAAGACAGGAAAACTTAGAGAGTCACGATCATATTGTGAAAATGCCCTGAGAATATATGCGAAACCTGTGCCTGGAACCACTGCAGAAGAGATTGCTAGTGGGATGGCTGAAATTTCAGCCATTTATGAATTGTTCAATGAGCCTGAGGAAGCTTTAAAACTCCTGCAAAAGGCTATGAAACTACTGGAGGATAAGCCAGGGCAGCAAAGTACTATTGCTGGAATTGAAGCACGGATGGGTGTGATGTTATACATGGTGGGAAGATATGAAGAATCACGGAGCTCTTTTGAGAGTGCTGTCTCAAAACTTAGAGCCAGTGGGGAGAGGAAATCAGCGTTCTTTGGGGTTGTTTTGAACCAAATGGGGTTGGCTTGTGTACAGTTGTTCAAGATTGATGAGGCTGCAGAGTTGTTTGAGGAAGCTAGAGAAATACTGGAACAGGAGTGTGGACCATGCCATCAGGATACACTCGGTGTATATAGCAATCTTGCAGCAACTTATGATGCTATGGGAAGGTAATATCATGCTGTTAACTATTATCTCTAGAATATTTCTTGATTTTCTAAGTTTGAGGTTCATTTCTGCATAGATCAGATAAGAATTTGCAAACTCTCTGATGTGTAATATAGCATTTGGGGCCTGGATTTTGTTATCCACATAAAGAGAAAATAATAACTGAAGCATGGAATCCTGATTTTGAATTTTTATTAGTACTACATATTCCTTGTAGGATTTCCTAACTTAAACAGCTATATATAAATATTTATGGCAAAGGATTGTATGATCCTCTAAGTATAGGTGCTGGCACATTAGAACATTTTCTGGTTTTATCACACTCCCCCCAGTTCCTCCTGGAGTTTTAGTATAGCAAGAAATTGATAAACTACTCTGACACCTAAATCAGAGACCTTTTTTGAAAATTCCCATCCGTTCGAACAAAAATTGACTTGGCCCATCTACAAAAACAAGAGAATCAATCACCAAATGCCAATTTTTCTTCCCCACCGGCATTATTCCCCTATTACATCTTGGTGAGAAATTTCCAACCCAACCAAGATTTTGACACCAGCTTTCTGGCATTAATGGGTCCGAATACAGTGTTTCTGGTGCACATGTTTCTTCAGATGAGAGTTTACTGTTCTTGGATACTACTATGGATTAGAGCTTCATGGTTGTTTTGCTCGTTGATCATGAAACTTTTTAGTCAAATGCATAATGGGTCTGCATACTGCAATACTTTCATGCACCTAGTTCTTTGGCCCTTCCTCAGTCCTCCTTGAATGCCAATCCATTCTCTGACAAAACTTCCTTGAAATGTACAGAATTGAAGATGCAATTGAGATTCTGGAGTATGTCCTTAAACTGCGAGAAGAGAAACTTGGAACAGCAAATCCTGATTTCGATGACGAGAAGAAGAGGCTGGCTGAGCTCTTGAAAGAAGCTGGCAGGTCTCGAAACAAGAAGGCCAAGTCGCTTGAAAACCTCATCGACCCTAATTCAAAGAGGACCAAGAAAGAAACATCCAAGAAGTGGTCCGCTTTTGGGTTTAGAAGTTGATTATGGATTATTTTCGGGCAAGGTCCTGTAATTTCTTATACACGGATATTTTATAACGTAGAAGATTGTGAATGGTGTTAAGCTGTAATTTGTTGAGGCTTCTTGTTCCGCAGGCGTTTGAATTGTCTTTGTGTATTGGTTTTTCCTTTTATCGTTTTGGTTTATTGTTTAATTTGTTGTCACCATTTGTGATGTTGAAGATGATGTGGGAAAGAAAAGTCTCTTTTATTATTATCTTAAAGCTGACTGAATGAATTACAAATTTAGGTGTATGATTCGCGCTTTCCTATTTTTTATGTCCAAACTTGTTACTCTTTTAAGTTTGTCCTAATCTCGGGGTTAAGGTGGAGATTTGATGAACAATAAAATAATTCTCGAGTTTCATTAATGTGGGTATTTGTTGCACTTTTACGAGTTTATGTAATTTATTTTATTATTTTTAATATATTGATATATTGATTGAATTGATACATTGTTAGTTTATTAAGATATTAATATAATTATTTAATTATTACTTAAAAAAAAAGTAAAAGTTCTAACAACTTTCGTCCCTTTCATGCCTTTATGTTTCTTTTTTAGATTGATATCTTTATCTCTCTCCCTTTTTTTTACATTGCTTCATCCTCTAATTTTGACATCTCAAGTACTTGGGCATCAGTTGCACATCCAATTTATAGTAGGAGTGTTTTTACTCTAGAATAAGAACCCTTATATGCACTCTTGCAAAGATTACACGTAAAGGAAACAGTTCCTCCCCGTTCATTTCTGACCGGCTATCTTGAAGAATAGACCCTTTAGGACTTGTATTTTTCCAATTCATGCCTCAATTCTCTATTTTTGCTTCAATTTGACAAAAATGACAATTCAAAATTTCATATATTGAATTACAATTTCCAAGTAATGAGATAATGTGAATCAGTCGTTGAAATTTCATCATTGTGAATATACCCCATAATAATATTGGGTGGATGTAAAGTATGAAAATGAACTTAAAAAATGAAGCATGCAAATTGCACAACACTGTTAACCCAAAAAGTTAAAAAGAGAAAGCCAAATCGTATGCATTTCACGTTGTTACCATGAGGAACCTGTCACTAACCACCACTCTCTCCCACTCTTTAACTATCTACCTATTTTATCGTCTCTCTCTCTCTCTCTACATCCTTTACTTTTATTTGTAATGGTGTTGATTCAAATTATTCAAGTTTGTGAGGACAGAATAAGAGAAAAAAATGAAGTAGTGGGGTAAGAGAAAAAAAAATATAATTAAAAAATATTAAAATTACTATAATGGGCATTTTTTAGAATAAAATGAATGAAAGGGTAAAATCGACAAATAAAAAATTGGTACAATCCATGGATCTTCTTTTATAATAGTATAAATATTATTTTTACTTATTATATATGTGTGGCATATATTATATTATTATATATATTTTCTCAAATTAACTTTGCTCAAAAAGAAATTAAATTTGAAGCGTTGCTCAATCTTATTTTTGTATGATCAAATAAAGGATAATAACGCCGTCTTAATTAATATAAAACGAGTTAACAATTTCATTATTATGTGTTTATTTAGTATTTTTATGAATTGAATTTCCATTTACATCTTCTATTCATTTAATACATATAGAACATTTTTTAAATAAAACTATTAACGTAATTTTTGTAATAGTGATATTTGTACATTAAATGAAATAAAAGAAGAACAAGACTTAGAATGAAAAATCTAATCCCATATATTTTGTAACTTTATCGAAATTCCTGTTCAAATCAAATAATCACGAAGCAAGCGTGAGACACTTATTACGTAATTGATCATTTTTCTTTAACTATACACCAATCACGATAAGTGTATTATACTCTTTATATAATTGGTACCAATTTAACTGAATCAGATCCGAACTAGAACTTCTCGTATAATCGTGTCGACTTGTATTTCATTTCAAGACCTCTTTTGAACTCTATTACCACATTTTTATCTATAAATGTGGTGAGTTAGATTGCAACATATATTAATTGACGCATTGATTACTAGCAAAGCTGAATCTTGGTCACATTTATATACATAATCCCAAAACAATTAAGAAGAATTAAAGTTGTTTTTTCTTACAAAGGAAAACTCCAAATTAATGTTGTTAGTAAAACGGTAACATTTATTCTTGAAATACATTAGATGATGTCCGTAATCCACTAGCATTTACTGACTCTACTCATCCAAATGTCCCAAAACACTCCACAAATAACTTCACCCAATGCAAACATGTATACATACATACATATATATCTATCTACCTTCTGTGGATAAGGATAACATTGACTTGAATTCAGTGCAGATACTAAAATTATAATAAATTATAAAGGAAAAAACGACTTTATTACCCAAAAAAGCCATGAAAAAATTTCAGTTTCAGTTTTTCTGCACTTTTTCAGCCTGAGCAATAATTAATTAATTTATGTTGGTGAAATCTGTATTGAATATGTCCATTTAATTAAAAATATTACAATATTTCTGATAATTAAATTATTTTCCGTATCTCTTTTAGTTTTATTTAATTAAATAAATATAATAAAATGTTAAAAATTATGGAAATACATGGAACAACAGAAAAAGGCATAAAAAAAATACGAGGATGGATTTTTTATCCACTTTTCAGCATGAACAGTAAATCATTAATATTATTTTGGGTTGCAGGTGGGATTGTGAGAAACCTTGAGTGAAGTGCCGCATTTAATTTTAAATTTCCTATATTTAATTTTATTTTTAATATTTAGGTTAAATCCATGTGTTGTTCTGATTGTGACCAGCCAATACATGTCATGCAGGTGACAGCAAAAATTTTTGCTTATGTGATACAAACGCCAAACCCTACCTCTTCCATTCTTGCCTATATATACACCATCTCTATCTCTCTACTTCACATGCATTTTCTCCTCCTACCCACCATTTTTGCCTTTTGATTTCTCTCTCTCTTCATCTCTCTCTCTCTCTCTCTATATATATATATATATATATGCAGACATGTTTTCTAATGAACTTGCTCGCACTGTTGTTGGTATTATAGGTCAGTTTCTTGGTATTATATATATAATTCTCACAAACACACACATTGTGTGTGTAGGTGTGTTTTTTTTAGGGTGAAATCTTGAATTATATTTTTTTGTAGGGGTGTTTGGAGAAATATTTTGATATGTTTGGAATATTGAAGCTGATGTTGATATTGTGTGTTTTTTGATTTATTTATATTCAGGGAACGTGATAGCCCTCATACTGTTTTTGTCACCTGTGTAAGCTTCAGTTCATTAATTTCTTGTTTTTGTGTTAATTATTGGAAAATCAAAATATTATCCAAAAAATAATTATTAATTACTTGGCTCAAGAAAGAGTTAATTATAATTAATGAAATTTTCTGATTTTTTTGTTTTTTTTTGGGTGGGTGGTTTGCAGGCCAACTTTCTACAGGATATGGAAGAAAAGATCAGTGGAACAGTACTCACCGATTCCATACCTTGCCACCTTTATTAACTGTGGGCTGTGGGTACTATATGGACTGCCTTTGGTACACCCCCACAGCACACTGGTTGTGACCATAAATGGGACAGGCTTTGTGATTGAGATCCTGTACTTGTCTCTGTTCCTCATATTCTCCGACTCCAAGAAACGGCTGAGGCTGGTGGTGATAGTCGTGGCGGAGTGCATATTCGTGGCGGCGTTGGCCCTCCTCGTCTTGACTTTGGTTCACACCACCAAGCTCCGCTCGGCCATCATCGGCAGCATTTGCATGGTTGGCAACATTATGATGTATGCTTCCCCGCTAGCGGTCATGGTACGGTTTTTCTGTATTTTTTACGGGTTAATTGCGTTTTACCTTCCTCAAAATATGTATTTTCTTATTAAAAAAATAATAACAATAATGATACGATCTTTCGAAAAAATTAAAGAACTGCATTGTCCTTAAATTTTATTTTTTCCTTAAACTACATCTGAATTTATGGATTTGATTTCTTTGTAAATTTATAAATGAATTTCAATTTTTTTTTTCTATGAGTTATTTGAAATTATTTCTCCATCCACACCCCTAAAATTCAAGTTTTAAACCTATTATCACTTGAAAAAAAAATATTATTAGCTATAATATTAATGGCTACAGAAAATAAAATAAAAAAATTTAATTTTTTCTTTTATAAAAAATTATTTGTCATAATTAAGAGCTATGGATTATAGTCATATAAAATGTTTTAGTCAGCCCCGTTACGATCAACAATCATTGTGTAGTCCTAGTAATTAACTATTACTAGGACTAATTATGATTAAACCCTTTTTGACAAGCATAATTATGATAATGATTGACTTAGCTAGACGAATTACAAGAGTTATTTTTATAATTTGAGTAATTACAGTGATACATCCAGCGCCATCTTTTCATTATATCTCGACAGATGTCGCATATATATATATATATATATATATATATAATAAAACTAAAATGTAAAATTAGTGAAAGAGTATGGACAATAGTTCTAAGTTTCATTTTAATTAATTATAAAGGTGTGAATATATGTATAAATATATATTTTTATTATATAATAGGCATTATTAATGTGCACTAATGCATCAAAATTTGAAGTCTATTTTCATTTTGTTTTAATTTAATCGTTGAAAGAATGATTTGATATAGAAATGAATTGGTGGAATTTGGATGTGGGTGCAGAAGCTGGTGATCAGGACAAGAAGCGTTGAATATATGCCATTTTTCCTCTTTCTTTTCTCCTTCCTCAATGGCGTCAGCTGGACAGCCTACGCTCTTATCCGCTTCGATCCCTTCATTGTTGTAAGTACTCTCTCTCTCATCTTCATGCAAAAATGGCAAACTCCAACTTTTACATATACCAAGTGTATTAATTTTTGTTACTTCTGCCTGGTTTGGTTGTATTTTTTAATTTTCAGTTTTCCATTTTCAAAATGAAAAATATATTTATTTATATATATTCTTAATATAAATATTTTGCCGTTATTCTCATTTTAATTATTATTATTTTATATACTTACATACATATCAAATTTTTGAACGATCAAATTTATAAAATAACAGTATATTTTTTTATAATACTCTGATATGATACCACTCCGATTTAACATCGATAAAAAAATAACTCTCAGTTTCATTCAAATAAAAATCAATTTGATTTGACAGTACTAACTACACAAAATTATTACATCATACATTCTCTATGAAATTGTGGAATGCAGGCCCCTAATGGGATGGGAACTGTACTGGGGCTGGCTCAGCTAATATTATACGCCACCTTCTACAAATCTACCAAAAGAATAATGGCTGAAAGAAAAGCCCAAAGCGAAGTAGACTTGGCAGAAAAAGTAGGAGCAGACGTCAACAAGAATGGGCATGTTTCGCATATTAATGGAGTCGTGTAGCAGCTCCACTCAATTTAGCCGACCAGCAATTTTAGCAGCACTATTTCAATTCCCTTCTAATTATCAATCAGTTAACTGTAGAATAGGCGACTTCGTGATTGCTAAGGATGTAACCCAATGTTTGTCTGGTGCTTAAAGCTAAGAATTGTTGTACCCTTGTTGTAATCTCGTGAAGATTATGTGTTTTTTTTTTTTTTTTTTTCATTTTCTGGGTCTTTTTGTTTTCTTCTTACTACTCGTGTTGAAATGTTTGGACTAAGAATATTGGAGAAAATTAAATGCATGTTCATTTATGGGATTCAAAAGATTACTAGTTCAAACTCCTTATCTATCTTAGTCCATCCCCATTTATGAACTACTACTTCATTTAAAAACTTATTAAGTTGTTAAAGAGTATTTAAATAAAAGTTTAGATTGTGAGAAAGGAGAATTAATTAATAGTAATATTTTAACACGTTATCCTCACGTGCAAGCTCTGCGCTGTGAACTTTTTTTTTTTTTTATAAATGGGTGACATTGAGATTTGAACACATGATTTTTTTTATTTGGTCTGATTCTGATATCTATCAAATGACCATTCATTTAAAAATTATAAGTTGTTAGAAAGGATATCATTTAATTTTAATATATTTCATGCTTATCAGAGTCCAGTAGCACCACACCTAGTCGAAGGATCTTCTTTAAAGTCTTAAGATAAAAAGGAGACTGACCTACAAAAAAAATGTTAACACTCCGATACTTAAATCAGTAACTGAATTTCAAAAGCAAAATTGATAAGCGCATGGTACAATAATGAATTGAATGATGTAGAGTGCTTGAACGTAAGAATAGAAGCTGAAGTAAGCTTATAGAGTGCAGAAAATGCATAACCTTGATGTTTCGAGAGAAAAGTGTGCCAAATTAAGTTATCTATAGTCCTCTGGAACTGTAACATATCCTCCGTTTAAAGAGGGATACATAGTAAAATTCGAGAATCAGTTATGACAAGCTGCATATCACTAGAAAACTATGAAATTAGTTAACTGACAAAAGATCTAAACCTGATGTCAACTTATCTTGAAAGAGATATGATTATTTGAATAGTTATTGCCCAGTTAATCAGAGAATCTATGAAGTAGTTACTAGTGGCTTGGTTTGGTCCATCCCGCTGACATAGGGAGAGCTAGATTGAGGATTTTAAGGTTACATGGCTTAATGTATAGAATCTACGTGGCATGTCGTTCTTGTTGTTCATCAAATGGTTTTGCTAATTAAGACTTATTTTTAGACCCTGCCATATCTTAACTTGGAAATGTGTTGGATACCTTTTATCTGGGTCAACAGTGCTAAGCATGTTGGCTGACGATAGGAGCCCACTCATTTATTTTGGGCTTGTGAGAAAGTATGGAAGAATGTACCATCACTCTCCCCTCCTCCAGTAGTGTAAGACTCAAGTTGGACTGCTGGAGTAGGAGGGAGTATTCTTGTTGCACGGGGCTCTTGTCTTAGCAATTTTCTATGCCTAAAATTTTTTCCTATTATGTTGGTTCAGCGGGAAAATATCGTGTACCGTTGCTTGGCCTGTTTTGCTGTATTGTAGGAGGTTTACCTTCAAGTAACCGCCTTCCCACCTACATGGATTTGGTGAGATCTACATAAATAAAACAAAAAGGGTAGGTGATAACTACCATACGTGAGTTTATAGGGCAGACCTAAAAATGAGCTGGTAGACGCTCCATCTGTTTGGATGTGGGTGCCATGTAATAGGAGAGAGGCAAAATCCAAGCTTAACAAGACAGGTCCACAGCCTTTCTCTTATAACCAGCCAAAGCCTCTTCGTGACTAGTGTCATTTCCATAATTTCTTTGCCAAATTAGGTTCCATTTTCTTCTCTTCATCATTTTTTTCCTTGCTTATCTCCCCACTTACCAATCTAATATTTTGCAGGTTTCAACCTTCCTTGTAGATGTTCCAATGTTTTTCTTACTTTCCTTCCCCACTCCTAAATATGATCTTCTCCTCTTTTTGATTTTCTTCTAAATCATGTCTACGGGTAGTATTGATGAGTGCGATTGGATAAGGCTATGTCGGTCCCTTTTGACTCAGCCTCACATCATGGTTGCAAATAGAGTGATAGAGGAGACGAGGGAAAAAGAAGGAAAGGATAAAGTTCAAAAGTAGGCTGGTGGATGATGGGGTAGAGTCCTTTAAAGAATATAGCTCTAGGTTTTCTACTGGAGAGGTTTGATACTCTTAGTAACTATGTGATTCGAGTCCCTAATCCTAATGCACATCACAATTTCCCCCGTGATGCTTTATTTGGTTGCATTTTCCTATTCCTACTTTCTATATAGAGGTTGCCTCCTTGTTTAACATCCCTCTGAATTGAATAGTCCAAAGTCTATTAATATGCTAGCCTGCTACTACGTGTTGGTTCGTGGCTGAGGGGAAAGAACCTACTACTACTCAATTTCACTCTTTTTACCTACTCAAATGAGTAGGTCCTGACTTATTTTACTATACAAAGCTTGGTTTATGCAGACTGAGTCCTTTGTGAACGAATGAAAAATGATGTATTTTTTCATTTGCTCGCCCCTACCTTGGAACTTTCCTTGTGCTTGTATTACAAACCTACTTGAATACCTTAGATACTCTTCTCGATCTCACCTTGTTACCTATCAGTCTTCACTGAGTCAGTTAAGTAACTATCAATATGATCCTCACAAGTCAGCTCACCCTTGTATCCTTCACCATTTGGATATTAGCCCAAAGAAGATGAAACCAAGTGCTGGTATACCCTTGCAACCTTTTTGGTTTTCTTCTGCTAAGGGGTTTGTAAAAAGAATGTATTACCTTGATGCTTTTTTTGTACCTATTTTGCCATAAATGGTGTTTAACTAGTTTATGCCATATTGATCAACAAGGAGAAAGCGGGGTGAAGTAACTCCTATTGCTAGCTCCACTGTCCGTCATACCCTAATGACGAGTCTGCCCCTACAAGCTCGACCCGTGTTGGGGATCTGAAAGGAAACCGTCATGCTGAGTTACTACCGATTCCTCCAAGTGGTTGAAAAGCTCTTTTGGTTCCCTAGTACCTACTCCTCATCATCATCCTGCTCAAGCGAGAACACCCCGACCGGCTGAGAGAGACATGCTCGGTACAAGCATGCTCCTATTGGTCCCTGACTGAGGATCAATTTCTAATGTTGGATGACAATGAGGAAACCTAATTTTAGGTCGGTTTGGACCAATTTTAGGCGAACGTGATAATGGGTACAATTTTAGGTCAGTTTAGGCCAGGAGGTTCTCTATCAAAAGACACCTTTAAGCAGTCAGAGGAGCTAGAGGATCAACCACCAGCTGACTGAATCGTTGTAGAAGGAGCAATGGATAATGGAGGGGGTCATGGCTGACCTCTATTGGTTGCAAGAGGAGATAAAGAGTTTCAATAAGCTGTTGAACAGTCCTACCTGGAATAGAACTGTATTTGGAAAGAGATGATCCACTCTTATATGCACATAAATGAGGGAAAAGAGATGTTGGAATCTCTGCGGACGAGCCGCCAAGAGGAATTTCAAGAGTTGTTGAAGTCCCAATCGTTATTGGCTAATCGGGCTCTCAAGTACTACTACCATGAATTTTAGTCTTGTTCACCAATTTGCAACAGTTAGTTATCCTATAGTAGGTGGGAGTTCTCTTTTTTAGATAGATGCTAGGATGGTGGACGATCCCAAGCCAAATGATGAAGCTCCCAAGTTGTGCAATGGACTTCCCTCCCTGTTGAGCAAGACTCTGTACAAGTGAACTTAATGAACTTCGTTGAAAAGGATGCCACTCCTTTAAGGACTCTCCCCCAACCCCCCAACAATGGGAGAAAAAAGCAACCCCTCCTTCGGGAAGGAGGGGGCGATATTGTAGCAGGTCCTTCAGATGGGAGGTCTCTAATCTGTAAATAAGTCTGTTTCTATCCTACCATGAAAAACAAATTATTTGTAGTTTGATGGATATTTGAATACCTCCTCTGTGAGGTTTAAACTTGAATACCTGTATTGGGTAGTGGATATTGGTTTATATTATTTGGAACATGGGTCCCCTATATTCTAGTTCTCTCCCTTTTTCTTTAATTCTTTATGAAAATATTTTCTATTCAATTTCATCCCTTGTTTCCTACATGCATATATGGGGGGGGGGGGGGGGCTTTATGAAAATATTTTCTATTCAATTTCATCCCTTGTTTCCTACATGCATATATGGGGGGGGGGGGGGTTAAGAAATGTGTCATTGTTGAATTTTTCTGCAGCGTAAGTGACAACAGATGAAAAGGATCATACTCTCCTCGTCTTACTTTGGGTAGAAGCTGAGTAATGGCGCATTTGTTACCAAGTGTGCTCTGCTAGCAAAGTTGGGCAAGAGATGTTTATGTTGAATATGTTATAGGCAATTTTTCTACAAAGTTCTATCTATACATGCAAACTTATAAGTGAGAAGTAGGATTTGGCATTTTAGATAGCCAAGTGCATAAGTAGTTCCAGCAAGTAAGACTTGTTAGAAAAAGGTAGGTGCATATGTTGCATGTTTGATCAAGTATAGAACATAACTAACCATAGGTGAGTTAGAGGGTAATATACCCTGTTGCAAGAGCATTGTTACTTTTTTTTATAAATGTTGGAGACGTGATACAATAGAGCAAGTCAAGTCTTGCCCTTGTATCATGAGTTTTATCTTTGGCTTGTTAGGTGAGCTAGCAATGCTTTTCCATGGTTGTTTCCCTTTTGTTGAGCAATGTCAATCATGTCTTCCTATTAGACAAGACGAAGTGAGACTTGATTATTAGCTCACCAGACTGTGACTTGTTTTCTTAGTGGAGTAGGTTAGGACTTGTTTCGTGAAGCGATGGGTAGTATAGCCTTCTTTAGGGCTATTTATTCAGTAGAATAGGATAGAACATGTTGATGCATGAAAGAATATGAGGAAGTGTTATTATGCGAAATCAAGGACTACCAAGTGCTAGGGCTTTATCAAAGTACTTATGCTAGTGAGAGGATAAGCAGAACATTAAACGAGTAAATTTGTGCTAGTTGAAGGTAACTTATTAAGGCTTTATAGCCAGTAAAGTAGTAAAAGTGTGCCAATTAGGGGCAACTTGTCCAGGCTTGCGGTTAGTAATAATGTAGGAGTGCGCCAACTAGGGGATCTTTTTAAGGTCAAACCAAGGATAGCAGGGTTATTTCCCTATTATCAAAGTAATGTGTGACAAGGGAATGAGAACTGCACTTATTGAGCATGAGATATAGATAGCTTAATAGGGGAGATAAATATCAGAGTAAAGAATCTTGAGCAAGAGAAGAGGTCAGAAGTAAAACTTTCTTATATTCTAAGCATTCCATAGTCGGGAAAGCTTCCTTCCATCTGTATCTTCCTGCTCGTATTCTCTAAACTTGATAATTTCGATTACCTTGTAAGGGTCCTCCTAGTTGGAAGCCAATTATCCTACTTGTAAGGACCCTACCTAGAACTCCCCTGCTCTTGACCCTCCTGTTGTTTGTACCTCTTCATGAGGGTTTGGGCATCTTATGAAACTTCATCTATCAATCAAGGTAGTAGGCCACAATATGTTGCTACCCTCTTGATCGTAGTTCTATATTATGAAGGTTTCTAGCCCTGCTTCAACAAGGATGTCTGAGCCGTGTTCTAAGTTGAAAGGAGTCTCTCTCGTGGTCGATCTGGAGTGGTTTTTTAAGACCACAGCATGCAGGGCATGGTGTCTACCCACTACCCTTCTACTTGTTCGAGCTTAGTCTCAATGTCTTGCACTAGTATGCAATTGGTGGCTTCCACTTGGTCGTTGGCTTAAGGATCGTCCACCAAAGTGGATCTTTGTTGAATGCTTGGGTCAATACACCAGTCTTGTATTTTCTAACTCTGAAATTGACGACCATTGCAAGAAACAAGTTCATGAGGGAGACCACACCTGCAAACTATGTTTTCTATAGGAACTTGAGAGCTTCGTTTTTTTTGTTATTTTTGGCAAAGGTTTCATGAAAGGAAGTGGATTGGCCCGAAAACACAGTAAAATGGGTTATATTTTTGCTATGTATTCTATAGCTATGTTTTTTGCCCTAATTTCCTTCATAATTTATTTTTTTCCCTTCAAATATAGTTATATTTTTTCCCAAAAATAGTCCCAAGCTAGAAAACAAATATATTTTATCTTCAACCAAAAATACTTAACGATAACATGCTAGGCACGTGGGTTACACCGATAAATTGTAGATAAAAAGGTGGATGAGTACCAAAAGTGCTAATTTTTATAAGTTAAAGGACAAAAAAGTGCTAATTCCGTAACAAATGAGTCCAAAAATAAAATGGCCCTAACATGTGGGACCAAAAATATTATTTCCCCTCAGCTACACAATCATTTTGAACATTGATTTTATTTTGGAATCAACTTGTTTTTAACCCTTTCCATTTAAACTCGAACCAGCTCACTCATTTGACACTCCCACCCAAAATAGATAGAAATAAATGGAATTTGAGTGACTTATAATAAGTACTTCTTCTCTTAAACTTATATACAATTTCACAAAAAGTTGTCTAAATTGTATCCACATTTTTTCGGTAGCAACAATCATTGCAGATAGAAGATTTCTTCAACCCAGTAACTCATTGCAATAGTCTGTGAATGAAATATAATAAATACTTGAGAGATCTTCAGCGTACAGAAGACCATTCAGGATTTGAATTCTAAGCATGTACATCTTAAGATACACTGAACAGGCGTGACAAATATTCACAGGTTCTTTGTCAAGAAAAATGAGAAGAAAGATTTATTTCTCCCAATCCCAAAATAAGTTGCACTACAGAAGACTCTGAAAAATACAGGAGATGCCAAATACACAAAAATCTACAGTTAAGTTGAATCATCCTAGCACAACAAGAATCTCTACGAGCTTACCTGTGTACACCTAAACTGCTTCTTATTCGCCTGAGCTCTCACAAGAGCTCCCAAGATTGGCCATAATGTCATGCACCAACAGCCTGATTATATTGCTACCAGATGATCTTGATATATCAACGCATTCTTGCAAGTCTGCATCACAAGCTATTAAAACCCACTCGTGATCATCATCAAGATACTTGATATCGAACGTGCCCAGCTCTAACTTCAGCCTCTTGGCCACTTCTTCTTTTAACTTGACAATACCGGAATCAATTGGAATCCGAAACCTGATGATGTCTTCTCTGTATGTAGCTTTTATAGTGATGGTTTTCACTTCTGGCCTGGAAGCAAATCGCGGCATATGATCAGCTGGAGCAGCCAGGCGATCTTTGGGAATGGTGTCGGCACATGGTGGTTTTGTCCAACTGTACTCCGTGACGTGCTCATCAAATAAAGCTTCCCCAGCTGGACACAAATTCCTCAGATCATGTGAGCTTCCGGCATCTTCAACTAGCATTCCGCCAAATGGCTCCTCGGGTACTGTCATAAAATTATCAGGAGCAGGGAATGCGGCTGATAAATTAATTTCTCTGGTTTGTTGACACACCAATTCATGGGAGCCTCCCATTTTCATGTGGTGTTCATCAATAGGTGAAACAACTGGATCATTTTGAGGGGAGGTTTCATTTCGACGGCATGGGCTACCTTGACATGAACCTTGGGAAGTGGGGGTCCCTGTGCTCTCTTCTCTTGAGCCACTCCCCGTTCTGGATCGATTTGAGCATTCACCAGGCAAAAACCCAGCTCCATGAGTGAGTTTCTGGGTTTCTACATTCCTATCTCCTAGAATATGATTTGAGCCCTCTGCCTGTTCATCAGCTCCAGGGGCTTTAGTAATAGAAACCTCTTTCTTCTCTTCCTGAAATTCAGATGGTCCAGAGCCAGGTGAGATTTGTTGGTTCATTCCATTCAAATTGGCTGCCCAAGAAATTGAACCAACTGTAACAGGAATAGAACTTGTAGCCAAAGAAGTCAAATTGAAGGTTCCTTCACCACCTTGTACCGATTCAATTACTCGCTTTAGCTTTGAAAGAGAACGATTAACCTTATTTATCTTGCGAGAGGGCCAGCGAGAGATTCCATGCTGCCTACAGATACGCTTCATTGTAGTGGGGCAAACTGTAAGGGCAAAGTATTTTAAGAGGCTACTTGGTTAGATTTCAACCACTAAAAAGAAAAAACACTATAATATATATATATATATATTTGTATGTATATATATATATTCAAAGTGCACAAAGAAACAAGAAGCAGGTTCTGAGAGTATAAGCATACCACCGAGACTCTTTGCAGCATCCTTCAGACTGCCAGCAAAATATTGCTGCAGAACCTCTAAGCTAATTGTTTTCTCAGCCTTCCCTCGCTTTCTCTCTGGCTTCTTGCCTGTATCTTTTGTTTCACCACCAGATGCAGCATTATGAACTTCCGTGGGACTACCAACATTTCCTTTAATATTTGTAGCATTAAATTCAGTCATCACTACCTGTCCTTCAAGAGCATCAAGCTGCACAGTTTCCCCATTTGGTACAGAAGAAGGCCTAGGTGGAGATGTAGCTGCAAAATCAGGCCTTAAATTAAGTTTGTCATCCACGGATGCCTTAATAATCTCAATGGACCTCCACTCATCATCAAGGTTTTTCCCTGAAGCAACCCTCAGGCTCCCAAAATGCTGCTTCATTGTAACTAAAAGGGAGTCCAACAAGGTCTGCTGGTCTTCATAGCTTCTAATAGTAGGAGGCAGAAAAAATTCCAGGATATAGTTATCATTTCCAGTATGCTTGCTCCGTAAACAAATTGCAAAACTACTTTTCAATCCAAACATCCGTGCATAGTGTACCAATGGGTATTCAGTCTTGCAAAATTCTGTAATATCTTGGCAGAAACATACGTTGTGTGACGCAAATGCCCTACCAGCAACACCTTGGCCCTTTTGCAAGTGATGCTCAGCACAAGCCTCTCGGAAACCCCAGATTCGAGCATCCACAACGTAAAATGCTACATCCGTTGTGGACATGCAAACCTGTCCCATACAGCTCCCATCAAAGCTACTGCAAGTTTTCTTAAACCCACCACCATTTGCTAGCACGCTGCCATGCCTGCATGGAACCCAGGTCTGAGCTAGCGGTAATGTGTGAGTTTCACATACCACCGTAATGATCTCCAAGATTTCCGCCAATGCATTTTGGCGACCTTCATTGCATATCTGGATTACAAGAAAACCAGCATACATTAATGTTGTCAAAGGAAGAAATTAGTTGGCATGATCTTCAAATCAACAGTTGCATTTTTACCTGTGTGCTCTGATGATCCAATATCTCTGAACTTTTCAAATTCACTGCCTGCAAAAGAACTAAATTTAGGCATCACAGGAATCCTCAAACTAGGTTAAATCTGGTCAAGTAAGCACGGAGACATAAGACACTACTCGGTTGATTAAAAATGCATAGACTAAAGGAGTCTAACATGCATCCAGGCTGAGCTGAAAATTTGTCAGAGTTAGCAAAGATTGTCATTGTGCATCTAAAATGAGCCTATATTAGCTAATAAACCTTTTAAAGTAGACAAGATTAAAAGAGGAATCGAATGGATGGCTAGCAACCATAAGACATGTTGTATGGAAAGAATCCAGAGATCACATGTGAAACACAGTCAATCAATTCTTCCTAAATTTGGACTGATTATTCTCAAATGTAAAATCCTGCAAATTGTAAATGACGCATCAATCCAGAACAAAATCATAATCACTCCCAAAGTGACATAATCTGAAGAATAGATTGCTATTAGCTGCTAAAGCACCGGCTGTTTATAGTGACCATGGGGAAATCATGCTGCAGCCAAAAGACTACATGAATTATCTCCAATATTCATACACGAGCATTAATTAGATTGTCTTCTGATAAAATAATTACAGACATCAGATAAAATAATCCACTATTAGATTTACGGTCAATTACACTTAGACCCTCTAAAAATACGAAATTACACTTCCCCCAAAGATGGTTTAAAAATTACACCGACACCCCTTCCGAAAATTCACTGTTTACACCTAACCATCTTTTGTTAGAATTTGGACGAAAAATGTTGATGTTTAGCAAAAAAAAATTGCATAAATTTCTAATTTTACCCCTCATTTAACGTTTTCATGTAATAATTTTATACTTATGAAGGGAAAATGTAATAATGTTAACGTAACTCCATATATATATATATTATATTTTATTCCTTTATAAGTATAAAAATATACATGGGAATGTTAAATGAGGGGCAAAATTGAAATTTTGTATATTTTTCTTTGCTTTTGTTAGCATTTTAGTCCAAACCCTAATGGAAGGGAGTCAGATGTAAATCGAGAATTTCTAGAGGTATGTAAGTGTAATTTCAAAAAAAAAATTGAAATGTAATTTAGCATTTCAAGAGGGGTCTAAGTGTAATTAAAATTAATTTCAAATTCCTTATAAATAGGTAAACAACTAAACGAATTCCAGAAAGAATATCAACAGAATACCATGAATATCCTACACTGGCAATGAAGATGAGATGATGATGATGATGATGATGGCAATGAAACCAAGTTCTAAGAGTACATGATCTAGGGAGAGCACACAAACTAACCTCCAGTGCCTTGCAAACTTTATCAACCTCCGGAGCATAGTTGATCTTCTGGGAGGTCATTATCAGCTCAAGCACGCCAACACAAGACTGTCCAGATGGCTCAAATACAGGCAAAGCCAAAGTTCCTCTAACATTGTAATGCAAAGCATGGTTCAGACGTGGAAACTCTTTGCTGGAGTAATACTGCACATTTGGTGTCCATTCCGGCAACTTTTGCCGAAACACACGTCCTGGAAGTCCGAGGTCTCCATCAGTATCTCCATCCACGGAAAACATATACATCAGAGAAACCAACCTATACTGATGGAGACCATTACTGTTGGGGTCAAGAACAAAGGGTTGCCCAGAAGTTGTGAGCATATACCGACCACCATTTTTAACGGGCGCCCAAACCTGAGCCAAGACATGTTGTTCAGTCAAATCTTTGAAGTACCGAAGAGCCTGAGTCATCCTTTCCTTTATTATACAGGATCCATCGGGATTGTCGATCGGCATCAATCCCATAAATGGGGAAGGCAGCTTCTTTCTGTCATCGTTGCCAACTGCACTTTCAGTTGCCGTATCTGGATTGCCAGCATCTGTCCAAAACTACCAAAGTCACCCGCATATACACTAAAGATCAATGGATTCAACAATCAACTAGAACATTCACAAATAAACTTCACAGTTCATATGGTACTCTAAGGAAACCACACCAGAACTGAAATATACTTATGAAAGAAAGAAAACAATCAGCTAACAACAAGCAACGGAGCAAACAGACGGATGAAATGTCACTTCCTACTTTCAGAAAATAGATCTTATTTACTTAGAAAACAACTTCTGTGTCAGGTTTTGAACTATAAGTCTCCAAACAAATTGGAACAAGTTAATCTGCAGCTCCAAGCAAGAAATTATTTGCAAATTCAAATATGGCCCCATCTTTCATAAATAAAACTGGAAGTTTCTGATCCTACCTAGAAAGCCAAGTCCAAACAAAAGCATGATTCTTTTTACGTTCGTAAAGTTCTGATTTTATCCAATAAACTACGGAACAAATTCAAGTCAAAATCTTAGAAAAAATTGGATTTTCCATTGAGATAAAGTACAGAGTCATCTAAACAAATCGAAACATGAAAAGCTCCGGAAACTAGTAAAATTAAAGTAAAAATCAAAACTCCAGATTGAAGACCCAGCAACAAAATGGAACAATATTGAAAAAATATTCCAAAAGTTTTTCAAACTTTTGCTTGAGAGAAGCTTAGAGATTCATCAACAAAATAGCTCGGAGCAAAAGCCATACAAGAAAGGATCCTGGAGGAGTCAGCTAAGCGGAAACCGGCACCGGCGGCGAAACATCCGCTGTTATTATCATCGGAAAAGGCCCAAAGTGGCGAACAAGGCTGCTCCGAGTTGGACAGCAAAAAGGGCGAGGCAGGATTGGAGGCGGCCGCCGCCGCCGCAAAGATCTGATCCAAGGGCCACGAACCATCGAGGTCGAGATCCAAATCCATGAGAACCTCGGCGGGAGCTGGTTGGCGAGTAGTCTCGTCTTCAGGTTCGGAGGGCATTTTCATCTGGGGAGAAATGGGGGGTCTCCCTTTCGCTTTCGTTTTCGTTCCCGCTGAGTTCCTCTCTCTAGCAGAGGTTGTGTGGAGGAGAGAGAAAGTTGAGGATGATGGTGAAATGGTGATTCCAGTTCCATTTTAGAAAATTGGTGGAATCTATTAGTAATAGTTGTGCTGCTACTTGCTCAAAGTTAACCTTGGATAAAGAATGGGGATTTGTTCCTCTGTTCCACAGTCCACTCAACCCACGCCTTGTCCTTTTCTTGCCTTTTTACCTATTTTTATCTTTCATACTAATTATTAATAAAAATACAAATCAACTTAACACCATTATTCTAAATTAGTAAATTATTACTTATAATAAAAAAATAATAATTTATTTTTTTATACTTTTTAAAATAAAGCAATTTATCTCTCTATTTGACGAGAAAAATTGCTCCATTTTAAAAAATATAGGATCATAAATTATTGTATTTTTTTATAACATGATAATTTGCTCATTCATAATATCAGGGAGGATTGCTTATATTTTTATTTTATATATACAGATTTTTAAAACATTATGAAAAAAAATCATATTACTATTACTATCTCGACACAATGGATTCATGATCTCCACAATTAGCCGCTGTGAGAATTCAATTTCCAGATGAGAAGCTTGAGAGGATTTACGCCTTCCTCTTTCTATCGGAACGCCTGAAAACTATAAAATTCATACGAAGTCAAAACACTCAATACCTCGTGAAATCGAGTCGCATGTCACATCACTTGGCATCATCCGTGGAAACGATACCAATGTCCCAGTCCCAAACTCCTTGTCTAGAGGGCTGATGATATAAACAAGAAATTTTATCGATGGCATATATTTTTTCTTTTTTTTTTCAAATAAAATCTTGTGAACATTTTGTAAGGCTTTAAAATTGCAATAAAACCCTAGTAACTCTTACTTAGTTAATGGGGATCTCAAAGGGTGCATGCAGCTTTCTGGATGGATATAGGGCTACACCCTTGATATTGCTCTATGCGTTCAGCTTCTAAAAATGGAAAGTTCACTGTAGTCACTTGTGATATATTAAGTACACCATTTGGAAAGTCATTATTCTTTGTTTTTGAGAAACAAATAACTTAGATTTTCATTGTGCATTAAATGATAAATAAATACCTTATAATTAATGTATCTTACGGAGTGTTTGTGTAAATATTAAATAAAATTGGGACTAAACGATGATAATAACTACTGCTAATCAAAATTAAATAAGATAGATGCAAAAAATTAATTTTTTTACTATAGAAATATTATATATATGTCACAACTAAGAGACATGGTCATGGCAAATATTTTTACCACCATTGCAAAAATCACATCCAATAATTGTTGTGTGGTCTTGGTCAATAACTATTTGCTATGATTATTTATTATTAACTAGCAATTAACCATGATTAAATATTATATTTTTTGTAGTATGTGCGTATCAACGAGGTCTTGCCTCAATAAGTCCGAAATCTCAAACCTCTTCATTTAGGATAGATCTAATATTAAAATTTCATTTATAAGAAAATATATATATATATATATATACTTTTGTAATAATTTATAATTTATTATATAGTAGTTAAAATTTACTCTCTCTCTCTCTCTATAATTTTATTATATAAGAATTATTAATTTATTATGTCATATACATACTTTATCTTATTTATTATGAAAATTATTGAATAACAGCTTACCTAAGATTGCACATTGTATATGTGGGACAAAAATAAATTAACTGTCTGTCCACTAACAAATAAATAAATATATATAAGTAAAATTAAAATTGTGAAATAGTACAAAAAGTGAGCTTTATTTTTGCTTTTGGGAGTCCTATGATTGGAGTATTTTGGGGAGGGGATAAAGAGAAATCATTAGGGGCTAATGTAGTTTTCTTAATGATGTATGGAAAACTTGTTGGCCTTGACTTGATTAATTAAATTAAAGCCTAAACCTACTTTAATCATCCACACTAATTAATGTATTAAGTTGGGGATATATGCGCCTGACATGGTCTTGCACCACTTCAAAGACGAGTGTAAAGACAATTTTACCCCTCACCATCCCCATATACAACGCCAGCCCTTTGGGTTAATTCGGTGTTTCTCAAGGGTAACCTTGAGAATTTTGAAGATTTGACATACTGTAGAAGTGATTTGGTTATTTTTTAAAAAAATAAAACATTACAAAATTATAAGTTTTTTTTTTAAACAAAAATAAAAGTATGAATTCCTCTCCGCAATTTTCTTAAAATAAATGTACTATACTAGTATAAAAAAATAAATTATTTCTTACATTAAAAATAATCGTAATTTAAAAATTATGATAAATGAATATTATTTACCACGATCAGATAAAATGAATGTGAAAAATTAAATTTTTTCATCGTAGCTAAATCATCCTATACCATTATTTTAACTATGATAAATGTTTTGACATCATTTGCAAAAACGACAGCTAATATATAATCATTGTGTAGTTGTGATACTAATTAGCATTGATTATTTTATTCTTAATCTGATGATGTAGGCAAGCGTCTCCTATTGGTTGCCGACGAAGAGTTTGATTGACTTATAAGTCTCGGGGCCTCCTCTCCCTAACGAGGTGTCTTTTCAAGACAAAATCGTAAAATTCATACGAAGTCAGAGTGAACAATGCCCGCAGAATCCTTGTAACGACACAAGAAAATATGATTGGAGAGGATCATCGATTGAGATGTAAGAAAAAGAAAAAAGAAAATGAGGTGATCAAATCATCAGACACAAATATCTGGAGAGATGAGGAGAATAGGGATTACATTATCAACAAGTAGGAATTATACAACAATTATTAGTTGCATATGTATATATGGATAGAATCAAAGGGAAATATTTGTTTGGATATGATGGTCCATGTCTGAAAGCGAAAGAATAGGCATTGGTGTACCCGCTCCGGCTGGAAAATTCCAAATAAGAATGGAACCGCACCCCATTCACCTCTGTCAACTGCTAAGAGATCAACTTCAACTTGCGTCTTGTTTTGGAGATTCCATCATTCACTACTACTAATCTTCTAATTCATCAGCCAAATTAATTATATTCCTTCTTGATTATTATTTTATTTTATATGTTGGGATCGGGATGGTTTTTCGTGTCTTTTCGCTTCGGCGGATTCTGATAGCCCCAACTGTTGAGTATGAAAGCGCTCTATATATGGATCAGGTATGAATATGTGTATATGTACATTTTTTTATGTGTATGTGATCTGATCGTGTATCCTGAAAGTACTCTATTGATCAGATGTGAGCATATTTATTTATATGTTCTAATGCGGACAAAATGCCTTTTTAGTCCCATAAAACAAGGGCAGACTTTGTTTTGGTACCACAACTATGACAAATGTTGTTTTTTAGTCCCATAAAACTTATGATCGCGCATTTTTAATCCCAAAAAGTCATGCGTGTTGTGGTTTTGGGACTAGAAAAACGTTATGATTTTGGGACTAAAAAACGTGATTTTGAGTTTTATAAGACTAATAGCATCACATGCCATAGTTGTACAAAAAAAATTTATGTCCCTATTTTATAGAACTAAAAAAGTATTTTGAACGTTCTAATGCACATGACTCCAATAAATACTAGTAAATGTCGTTCTACAAATATATGCATTTTATGATGTGAGATTTAGCTTTTAAACCACATGTGGATTATTCTAAAACTCTATCTAACTAATTAAAACATTACAGGATTTTAGTTGGATGTCACCTCATGACAAGTCGTTTTGCTTTTTTTAACTCAATCAAATATACTTCTAGATAGAGGTCTAGTTGTGGACCGTGCACATCATGTACGACTTGAATCCGAATCAGAACAATAAAAAATACAAGCGTACATCAAAACTATCATAGTATGAATGCTGAATAAGTGAAATAAACAGAGATTAAAACAGTAGACTTACATGATACGAAGCACATCATTGTTTTGTATACTATGATGTGTTCTTTCACCTTTACTACGCGCGCATGCACTAATACACACAAGTTGCACATAAATTATCTATCTTATTTCTCTAAATAATTAAACATGTTACATAATTGAACTTACGTAGGATGTAATAATATAGAATAAGGGAACTCATGCTCTTCTATCCTCCAAGGAAAGTGTGAAAGGGAACTGGAGCAACTGTCCTCAACAACTTGTCTAACCCTAGAATCATTCATGCAAATCTAAGTTCACTATACTTTCCAAAGGAAAAGGAATTTCAAATAATTTAATTTAATTATAAATATTGTACTTCAAAAAAATAAAAATAAAAAGTACATCTAGCTAAATCTTGAAATATATATTGATGAAGGAGTTTATTAAATTACCTAAATACTCCTGTCAATTTGAGGCATTTAAAACCCCATAGTTGACTATTTTGACCATTTTGACCAATTTTGACCAGGGAATAAATCAAGGCTTTAGGATCATGATGACGTGGCAGCACCTCAAGGAGGACACACATGGCGCTCTCCTAGACGGTACCGTACGGCTATAAATAGCCCCATTTATGATTATTCAAATTACGTTTTATCTAGCATTTTACTGCCATTTTGTGATCTCATTCGATCTCATTTTCATATTTTCGACCCCACTTTTCTAACTTAAGCATCGGAGGGCCATCGCCGAAGGCTACTCGACTAGTCTCACGTTTGCTTTGTTCTCAGGATCCACTAACAGGTAGTTCGAAAGAAGGACTCAGCGACTCAAATATCGCGATGCGATCCTGATTTCGCGCGACCTACATCATATATATATATATATATATATATATATAATTCGTATATTTCCTAATGTTTCATTTCTCTTTAAAATTTATGAAATGCCAAAATTTATTTAAAAAATAATTGATGATTTGTTTGAATAAAATAAAATAATAAATTGATAGACAATCTTTTAATTTATATGATTATGATTAAATATGTTTGTTAAAATATTTAATTTAAGGAATTTTTATTTTATCTTTTATAATGAGCTTATCAATTTCTTTTTAATAACTTATAAGTTCATTTCTAAGAATTTTATCAAATATTCTAAATATCTAATAAAATTTAATATATTACGCACAAATTGAACACAATCTTAATTAAGAGCTCATAAGATTGCTCACATATCCTCTTGATATATTAATTTGATGAAAATCCCATATAGAAACTTTTCTAACAATTAGCATGAAATAATACATAATGTACCATTAATCAACACCTTAAATATTAAAAAAATGAAAATTTGAAAGTTTTTTAATATGTTTTAATATTATAAAATTTAAAGCTTTTCCATGCATGCTCTAATTATCTTTTTTCTTTTCTACATATGTGATTGCATTTGGTATTGAGTAAAAATTATTTTGGCCCCCGAAACTTTGTCATTTTAAATTTTTATTTATTTTAATTTATCCTGTCAATTATACGAGTTTTTCAAATTATCATCTCAAATCACTTTTCAGTGTAATTTTCTATATAAAAAAAAATGGTTTCGTACAGCGCACAATGTCTAATACTATAAAATGATCATAATTCGAAAGACAAAATATTTCTTAGCTTTTCATATAAAAAGATAGTACGTTTTAGCTATGTATTTTTACTTTTGTACATTTTTAAGAAATAAAAAGTTCTTCTTAAATCAAAGTATTACATGAGAAAAAGGTAATAAAGTAGACATGTATGTATGGTTAAATGCAATTTATCCTTTTGCGATATAGAAAATAAGCAAACAAAAGTTATAAAAAAATTTATCAAATTACCCACTGTGTTCGAAAATGAAGCAGATTTATTTAAATCTTTGGTAGGAAGGTAATTTGATTCGTTTCCATAACACATAGAAAGAATTTGCTAATTTTTTTTGGATTAATTTTTCATACAACACTGCGTACACATTAATCACTATTTATTTTGCAAAAAAATATTTTTATTTTATTTTATTTATCTCATCTTATTTTTTAATCAAAATAAAATAAAATCAGAATCAACCATAATCTTCAAATTCAAACTCGCAAATCAGACGACGTACGTTCATACTATATAAAATCGAGCTGCTCGTTCGTGGTACTTGCCAAGTACGTACACACGTACAAAACCTCAAACAACGCAACAATTGGCCGCCACGTGGGGTCTCTCCAGACCATTCGCAGTCTTAAAAACGACAATGACGCACACGATTACGTCAGTAGATGATTGGGTTTTTCTGGGCTGGATTTTTCTGTCTGCCCTTGCCCAGTACACACCTTCCCCCCCTAAACAAAAAAAGAAAAGGAAAAAGACTTCACCAGTCACAGCCATCACCTCAACTTTGTTTCTTTTAATAGATTTTTCATTACATTTTATTCCAATAAAAGAATGAGAAATCCAGGAAAATAGGATGAACCCTAATCTTTGTGATGTTGCCGGATCCATCGTGGAATAACGAGTTCAATTTTGACCAAAAGTTTTGTTTGGTTAATGATGTCGCTTGATCTGGGCTGGGGAGGATTTTTCTGAATTTTTTTATAATGATGGAATTATATATTAAATATAAAGGTATTATAAAATATGGATACGATCGATTGAATTACGAAAGCTGTATAAATTATATTCTTGTTGTTGAGATAAACACAATGAATTGAGAGATAATACAGGTTTCGTTGAAATGGATGAATTTTAGATTTTAGTGAAAAGTTTAGAGTAATAATTTTAAATGGTTATATAAAAAAAATTAAATATTATTAGCAACATATATAGAATGGCGATCTGGTGACAATAAATAATAGTTATTACTATATTGTGTTGTCACTATATATTTTAAAAAAAATATTGTAATTACGTGACATGGTTTTGTTAGGAGATTACTTTTTTTTAGATATATATTTTTTTATTATTTTTTATATTCAATAGAATATTTAAATTATTTTGCACAAATATATTTTAAAAAAATACCTCAAGATCTACTATTTTCTAGAAGCCAATCAACAACCAGCCTCGAAAGGAGGAGCCGACAATTGAGAGAATTTTGAGAACACTATCTGGAGATGGATTTTTCAGTCTGATATTAATTCATTGTATTTCAATATTTTAAAATGAAAGCATTTTAAAATTACTTGATTAAAATATCAAATGTTAAATTCGAGAATTAGTTCAACCCCTTGACACACACACAATATTACCTTGACGGGGAATACCCCAATTTTTATGTGGAATATCTAAACTACCATTAATAAGAGGTATTTTCATCATTTAAGAGCTCTGGATCCACGCGCGGAAGAAGGCAGGTCGAGTAACCCATAATCCAAATCCCTTCTACAAATGAAGATATGGACCGTCCAATCGAGGACGCCTATTATTCCGATGGCGACACGTGGCCCAAACAACAGTATCCACATGGGCATTATAAATACCCGACACGCTACATTTTGAGGTAACTTACATTTGATATTTTCGACCTACGTTCTCTAGTTCGCATTATTTTACCTCGAACTATTCTAACTTGAGCGTCGGAGAGTCGTTATCGGGGACGAACTCGACGAGCCTTACGTTCGTATTTTATCTTTAGGACCCAATCACTAAATTTTGGGAGGATACGTGGCCGTGCTCGAGCTAACCATTCATGATCGCATATTTCGAGTAAGATCATACCTATTTCTTAAAGTTTAATTATTCTAATTTCTAAACAAACAATGAGAATATCAAATCGGATTTTATTGCTTCTAATTCTTACTTGAAATAATGTCAATTTAGAAACAAATTCAAATGATTACTCCCAATTATTCATTAAGTATTTGAGAGAAAAATAAATGTATAAGAAAAATATTTTATATTTGATCTGAAAGAAAAGGAAGAGAACTAAACTAGTTAAACATGATATTAATTAATTTTGTTTTCATCTAAAATTAATCGAAAAAATAGAAATATAAGACTTGGAAGATTTAAAAAACAATCTTCATTTTTTCACTTTTGTAATCATATTATATATTAATAAATATAATTATCTCCAATTCATTTTTATTTAAGTCGTCTTTGCCCATATTTAATTCTCTCCAAATCACTGTTCGTCGCTTATTACTTCATTATAATTTACATATTTTTTTACAAAGAAATTTAACATCTAGATTATGTTTTATGTTATTAATAGTGTCAAATCAATATATTTTGTTTATTTGATAAAAGTGATAGTATTGATATTTTTTATTGTTAGTGAACTCAAATCAAATACAATTTTCATTTAAATCAAACTTGTAGTTATAATTTTTATTGATTTAATTTTCATTTAAAAAAAATTATATGTACGTAAATATGTAAAACAATAATGATTAATACGAGAATGAGAATAAAATATTCAAGTGAAGAATACAGATAAACAAACATGATTTTTAGTTTCATCACTGTTCAAAAATTAAAAACTGAAAACAAAAACGAAACCAAACGAGGCATTATGTTTTGGAATAATATCTCATCAATCAGTTTAATTTATATTAATTGAAATGGCTCTTAGTGAGTGTCATTTTTTTTATAGCACGAACTTGAAATTTAGTATATGTATTGGCTAAACAAAGATTCGTTTTACTTTGTAATAATACATATATATATATAGATAGTGGTAAGAAGGAGATGGAATCATATCGTATCATACAATTATAATTAATAATATTTGTTTTGCACTTTGAGAAATCAATTCGCAATCCCCTCACAAATTGACAAATGTGTGTCCATCAACTCATTTGTGTGCATGCACCCCCCTCCA
>NC_026146.1:12992975-13016905 GCF_000512975.1 Sesamum indicum | reverse complement strand
ACTTACATTAATATATATATATATATATATATATATATGTTTTGATTCATTCTTTAGTCTCTAACCTTAAAAGTATGCATGTTTCTCAGATCCTTTTTATCCTAAGTTAATTAATTACGTCAAAAACTACCAACCGCCCGAATCCAAGTTTAATGTTTTCATTTTATGCTATCACATTGAATAACTAGATTTTTTTTTTTAAGTATTACGTCAACTCAATCAGTGTGCCGATTCAGTTATTGTATCGGTTCAATTAATCATCAATATGATTAATAACAGTAATAAATTATAATAACTTACGTAAAGTGAGACATACACACACATTTTGTGGGATTCGAATTCATGATCTAGAACTTATTCATGGGACCTCAGTCTTAATGTTAACCACTAAACTAAAACACCATTGATCACGTTGAATAGCTAACTACGTTAAAAATTGTTTTTTTTTTTTTTATCTTTTTTGAAGGAAAAAAGCATAGTTTTAGTCTTGTATATGGCTGTAACTATACATATGGTGGTGGCATTTTTGTCATTTCAGATTTTGAACAATTAAAAAATTTAGCACATTTTAGTTGAAAATAAATTCACTGAAAATTAGCACATGTTTGAAATATGCCACCCCTTTAATTTGGGCATTCTTAATTTTTCGGCTAGTTTGCTGATGTGGGATTTTTACCTTAATTGCAAATTTGGATAGGACCAAAAGTGTCATCCGCCCATAGTTGCGTGGCAAAATTTGTATATTTTTTATTTTTTAAATAATAAAAAGTAGGACCGACTCCCCAGACCCTGTTAAAAGGATTGCGCCTGCCCCAGTGCTGCAAACAAATCCCTATAGCTAACCATCAATTGTCAAAGCTGATTAAAGTTTAATCATATGTGAATAAAATATAAAAATTAGGACGTACATACAAAAATTCAAATCACATTTGATAGTGCCCCAAAATTTCTACATTTAGCCGCACCAAACATATTTACAAAAATTCGAACTCAAAACATATGCATGAGAACGGTTGGTGTTATACTATTATCCCATAATAATTGACTATGTTTAAAGGGAGAAAAAGAGAAGCAATCACCAATTAGTGTCTTCAATAAAAATATGATAGAAGACCAATAAATGCTCAAATAATTGACCCCTTTGCTTTTTTTTTTTTTTTTTTTTAAAAAAAAAGGGGGTATTGTGGTGATGATGCACTCTCTTTTTGCAGTGATGAATAGTTCTAAGCTAATTTTATTTACAAATAAATATACATAAATTAAGTATAGGTCAAAGAGGAAAAATATTAAAATGGTAAATGGAGATGCAGCTTTTTGTAAATGAGGAGGAGTTGGAAGTCACAAATACAGCCAAGTGAGGGAGTGAATGTGAAAATCACATATTCAGTGCTTCCATAAAAAATATAAGACACATCAATGATGTCTTAGCTTAATGATTAAAGTTAAGTCAGAGGTTCCATGAACAAGTTCGAAATTATGGGTCGAGTCCCATTGGATATGTGGATATATGTCTCACTTTATGTGAGTGTTTGATTCAATTTATGTGAGTTATTGAGGTATTGTGATTTGTCACCATTATTAGTTATATTGATGTATTGATTGAATCCATATAATCTGCTATTATTTTTAGTTATATTGATATATGTACCGATTGTTCGACATGAACATATGACTAAATATATATATATATATATATATATATATAAAACACACACGTTTGGATTTGTCCTTTTTGTGCGACTGAGGAAGGATACAACTGGGGACAGAAACTACTTGTCCTGGCTTGCTAGATTTGGAACAAGAAAGTCACGCTATGGGAGGCACGAAATTGGCTGTTGTTTTGTGTGTCTGGTAAAATTTTGAATCAGAAATAATTTGACTGTTTTTGTCTTGTAGAATTTGGATGACGCTCTTTTGTAAATATAGTATAGTGTTTGAATTTATTTTCTGAGTGTTTTGTTGTATTTTGTAAAGATAGAGAGAGAAAGATAAATATAAATAAGTATATATTAGAGATAGTATGTATGTTTGGATTTGTTTTTGGAGATAATTTAAAATAAGTATTATATGTTTAATATTGTGTTTTGAGAGAGAAAAATTATTGTTTATTGTCAAATCATATCTTTTTTATATATATTTATATATATGTGTGTGTATATATTTATGCTAAAACAGTTAAAAACACCCAGATAAAGTATTTTTGAGATATTGAGTATATTTTAATTCATTTCGGAGATAATTTGAAAAGGAAACCAAACATAGTGTAGGTGTTTTTGTCTGTTTTTAAATGAACAAAAAAATGTAATAGAAGCATATATGTAGTATTATTTTTTGGAGCATAATTATCACTTTATTTTTTATTTTATTTTTGGTCTTTCATCGAACTACATGAATTTAAAAAGATACATTAAAAATAAAAATTGAAAAAAATTCAAGTAAATATGTAAGAATTTAACAAGAGCAAATATAGAAATTATACAACCACACCACTTTAAATAAGTAAAGAAGCATATGTAAGAATTTAACAAGAGCAAATATAGAAATTATACAACCACACCACTTTAAATAAGTAAAGAAGCATACTGCAGATTAGATTAAGTAGCCATAAAATATAACTTAAAAAATAATATCTAGAAGAAAAGAATATTACTTAAAAATAAAGAGGAAGACACTTTTTTTTTTTTTAATGTTAGGGCGATGAACTATTATTAATTGAATAAATTGATTACAATAATTCTTGTTGGACTACAATAGTCATACTCTAATTAATAATATCAAATAAACTAAATTTAACCAACACCCATTATTACAGTAGAATCAACACCTATTATTTTGTGGACACAACATCCCATGCATAAAGTGGGGTTAGAACCCATTAAAATTATGGGGTCTCAACTTCACCAACTGAACTAGGCTCGTTAACTTAAGAAAAGTAAATATTGAAATGAAAAATAGAAGGATGACAGAGATCGTTAGGCAACGCATCAGAGAAAATAGCTAGTACTGCTTCGTCAAGTTGCTTTATCATATAACAACAAAAGATCTATAAAAGGATAAAAGAAAAGAAGCTGCCAAAGCAATTAATTAAAAAAATTGAACAAATAAGTGAAAAACAAATAAAAAAAAAATCTTCTACAGAAGAATAACGAATTAAATGGAGAAAGAAGAATCCAAATCTAAAAAAAAAATACAGAAAAGAGAAAACTACAAAAATAAAAAAATATGCCAAACATAAAAATGGAAAAGAGGTGGAAGATTAAAGGCATAATAATAATAATAATAAATGACGGTTTCAACAAAGAACTAATAACCCCAGCATCTGATGACAAAGTAGCATTACCTAGTTAAAAAAAGAAAAATAAGTAATATGTATTTATGTGCATAAAAATATGTTGATTCAGAGAGATACAAACAACTTTAAAAAAAAAAGCCCATGATGCTCCCTAGTGGCGCAGCCGAGGAGAAGGCCCAAGAGGCCCAGGGAGACAAGCAAACGTCCCCTAAGAAATAGAAGTCCAGTTGGCCAGAATCTGAGAAGACCTCATAGGCCCATAAGGAGGCTTAGGGACTTAAAGTTCCACAGTAAAACTCAAAGGTCCTCCACATGGCACCCAAGGGGAACCTAGATAGCGGTTATACAAGACCTTTGGAGGTTCCTCCCTTTCAAAATTGGATAAGGACCAACAGCCCCCTTAGGAACACGTCGTTTCCCAAAAGAAAAGTACTATAAACCCTAAAAAGATTGAACTCCAACTAGGAGAAGTCTCCTCAACCAACTATCTGAAAATTCGAGAAGCCAACATCTTTACCCCCTAGCAGATACATAACGAACTCCATCAATCCCTCAAATTTGGGGAAAATCCTTCTAGCTACCCCTCAAACTCGAGGGGGATCAGCCAACTGCTGGGACCCTACACCAAATCTGAGGGAGATTCAGCATGCTCCCTCAAATTCGTGACCTTTTTCAATAACGTTGTAATTGCCTATAGATATAGCTCTCCCCTAGCGGGAGAAAGAAAATTCATACATTCACATATCACACGATTAGAATGACACGATAAGAAGTATACAGTCACATTCATATACTTTTTACATGTTCTTCAATTGGGCTCCGCAAACTACGATTTTCACCTTTTTGCCACCATGTTGACTTAAATGAGCATTGTAATTTCGTACTTAGGTCTTAATTCCATTTTACCCCTCTGTGTTTTTCTAAAATAGTTAAAAAAAACCCCTTATATTTTTTAGATAGGCTAAAAGCCTGTTTGTGTTTTAAAAAATTTAGAAGGAAAAAAAAGAAAAACTCTTCTATTAGAAACTAACGGAAGGTGGGATGCACGCATATGAAGTGCATTTGTGTTTTGTTTTTGCATATTTTGATATTTTTTTTATTTAAATGAGTAAAATACCCTTATATTGTATGTAAAAAATTACTATGGTCACATTGCCTTTTTTTATTTTTTGTATTTCTTTCTCTTTTAAAAATATAAATTCTTTTATTCTTAAACATACTTATATTAAATATCAAAATACAAAAAAAATTCCATTACAAAAACTAATATATTAAATTTTATTTTTCAAATTTAGATCTCTACACTAATTTAAATAATAAGCAATTATAATAATTATAAGTTATGAATTACTGTAAGTATAATAATTATAATTATTTAAAATTATTTTTAATTAACTGAAATATATTTAATTATTATATTTATTTAAAATTATTTTTATTAATTAAATATACTTGATTTCTAGTGGCAATACACCGTGTGCCCATATATATATCATCGGCTAATACACGATCAATTAATGTTTGGATAAAAATCCTTTCTGGCATCATCCCATTCTGAGGACTCACAGAAATACCGCGGACGGTGCCACAATCTGTTCGACGTACAACAATGTGTTGAACTACTTCAACAAGTCTGCGCGTGAGATATCCAGCATCTGATGTTCGTACAGCAGTATCCACAACCCCTTTACGGGCTCCGTAGCAAGAAATGATATATTCTGTTAACGAAAGCCCTTCGCGTAAATTGCTTTGAATGGGTAAATCAATCATTTGTCCTTGAGGGTCCGACATTAATCCTCTCATACCTACTAATTGATGTACCTGAGATGCATTTCCTCTAGCTCCCAAAAAAGACATTATATGAACTGGATTAAAGGGGTCAGTCATCCTAAAATTAGGATTCATTTCTTGTCGCAAATATTCACTTGTGGCATACCATATTTCAATGGATTGGCGTAATTTTTCTACCGCGTGTACATTCCCATAATGATGGTGTTTTTCCAAAATCAAACTTTGTTGTTCAGCATCTTGAACTAGCCATCTCTTCGACTTTCCCTGTACAAAAGGGTGATAGTAACACCCTTCTTTCTCTATTCGGGCAACTGGTGTCGCTCCCATCTAGGGGGGAAGGCAGGGGTGTAAGGGGAGGCAACGAGGGTGGCTCGAGCAGGGGTTGCGCAAGGGGAAGAAGGGTTGAGGGGGTGAGTGAGGGGTTAATTTTGTTTATTTTTTTAAATATTTTTTATAATATATTATATTAACTAATAAAATATGAACCCTTGATTTTGGTTTTATATAAATTTAAGATCCAACTACTAAGATTAATTCAGCAAATCTGACGGTTGTGGTATAATCAATACAAATCCAACAGTCAATAAAATAAAAAATAGTATATATTAATTAAGGGCATAATGGTCATTTTATCAACAAGTTAACATGGTTAATCATATTTATAGTGAGGGGCGATTGAGTTGAATTTATTAAAACACAGGGCACCTTTTGCTTATTTTCAAATCAGAGGGGTTTTTTTGTTGAGTTTTAGAACACAGGGGGATTTTATGCAATTTATCCCGTACTTAAAGCTGTTATTCCATATCAATCTCTCTGTCGTATGCA
The DNA here is from genome assembly GCF_000512975.1 of Sesamum indicum. Lineage (NCBI taxonomy): Eukaryota > Viridiplantae > Streptophyta > Magnoliopsida > Lamiales > Pedaliaceae > Sesamum > Sesamum indicum. Next base: position 13,010,997 of record NC_026146.1, on the reverse strand, counting down.
AAATTAACTAATAACAATCTCTTCATCACTTATTTCATTATTTTTACCTTCTAACACATATTTCACTACTTTCTACCCCAAATAGGTCGAGTGCCGGAGTTTTTGCTTCCATCATTCATCCCACACGTGTGCTTTTTGCACACATCATGCATACTCATATTTTCAGTCTTAACCTTTGAGTTTGATAAATGAATCAAGGGTTGTATTTGAATATCAGAAAAGTTGAGAATCCGTGTAAAATTGTATCTTAACCTTTGTCTTGTGTGATTTGATGGGAATTTTTTGCAAAGATAGTGAGATGGTTCACTAAGATCAACTAATTTGTAAGAATATCTTGATTTCAAGATATGGAAAGAGAGATTTGATTTGAAATTCAAACTTATAACAAATATACCATCAATTAGAATTAATTTTTGCATTTTTTAAAAAGATATTAAAAAATACTAAAATTGAAGAAAAAGGAGAAGAAATATGTCAATTAAAGTTTTATAGTGTAAAAAATAATTATTTTTGCAGGATTAAAATTAAAAACTTACTTCATATTGCATATCAATAGAGTAACGTAAGATTGGAACAACGAACTAGAGATGAAAAAATATACGATTAAAATCGAAAATAATTGATGATGATAAGATAAATAATATTCTAAACTAATAATACACAATCCACTAAAATTTGAGTTCTTCAAGATATAAATTTGTATATATTGATAAATATTAATTTTTTTAAAACCAAAATACTATGCAGATGATTTGTAATAAGTAAAACTTAAATTATTAATTTTTAAAAAAATAATATTTGATTACCAATAAAAAAAATTTCTAGTACTTAAAAAATTCAAAAACATAAAAAAAAATAACGATAAAAATTAAATCAATTTAATCAACCATCATTTTGCTATATATATATATATATTTATGGTGGTGAATTTGGGTTCCAACAACTAAGGGATGCCGTATCTCCTTATAATTAATATTCTCAAGAATACTTATATACTTCTTCAGCTGAAAAGTTGGTAAAGAATACTGATTTAGTATTAAAAATCAACAACATATTTCAAACCCAAATTATGACATACATATCACAAATTATTCAGTCTTAGTTTTAATATATTTATACTATATATTAAGAGAGCGTAACTCTTTAGTATTTTTCTTTTTTTTTTTGTCTTTAATTTAATTTTTTCGTTTTATTCATCTAAGTTTCCGTCCACCTGCTATATGTTTTGATGATTATTTTTTTTTTATGGATATTTTATAATTATTTTTTGCTAAGTTTAATATTAATTTATTATTTTTATATATTTTATTTTAAATATTATTTAAAATTCGCAGGATGTGCCACAAATCTACATATACAACAGAACGATGGTTGACCAAAATTAAGTAATTTTGACCGAACACTAATTTTGGTGATTTTGAATTTTTTAATTGTCAAGAAAAAATCTTATTATAAATTTATAATATGTTATCAGTACGACGTTATACACGATCAAATTAAAATATTAATTTTCTCTAGTACAATTCTTATTCCTTATCCTTTTATTTCTACATGTCATAGTTATTTTCATTATTGTTTATTCAATAATGAGAGATGAATAATCACATTCTATACATTTTATTGTTTCTTGAAGTGAAACGGATATAAATTAAAGATTTATCATAATTGATATTGCCTTCAAAAGCAAACATATACACATAAGAAAAAAAATGGAATGGGTTTTTGGAATGAACTTTGTTTAATTTGAAATGAGCGGATGGATTTTGGAATGGGTTTTAAAACGAGCAATTGTGGATTCGTGCTGTAAATGTTACAAAAGCTTTATAACGGGTTAAAAAAATATTTTATAAATTTCGAACGAGTTTCTATACCTGTCATAAATGTTGTTCGATGTATAAATATTAGTTAAATTAAATTTGCAGTCGTATTTGTGATGAAATTTGGAACTATTTTTTGTTTACGTATTGTTATCTTTTGTTGCAATACCCATTATAAAATTCATTATAAATTTTATTTTTTTAAATTTCCTTTTATTTTATTTTTTATTAAATTTAATTATTTTACTTTATTTATTTATTTTTATTATTTTAATTTCAATGATTAAAATTTCATATTACAATATATTATTTCTATTTAAATTTATATATTTTTAAAATTATATACAATAAAATATTAAATAAATAGGACTATAATTAAATATTAAAAGCATAATTAATATATATTAATTGAAAAATGATATGAAAATATAAATTAAAAAAATAAAAAAGACCTAATCTATATCGACCTCCTCACCCTGCTCCTCGTCATTTTCCAACAGAGATTTTGAAAATTCTAAATAGTATATTATCGTTCGTGCAGTCCTAGTAGCACTTAAGCTAAGAGATTGAAGATCGTTAGTAGTCAATAATCACTACAAGAAATTATTCCTCTAGTAAATTCGTATTCATCATCAACAATTGTAGGAAAAAAAATATTAATTTTCAGAAAATTAATGAATGTAGAAAAATCAATAATGATAAAAAAATATCATCAATAATTTTTTTAAAAGATTAACAGAATAAAAATGGGCGACAGTCGCCCAGATCTAGCTCGTCGTCGTGCCTCGCCCAGATCGATGGCAAGTTTGGACGACATTGACCCTTTGCTTCTGGGCGACGGGGTCGCACAGATCAACAATTCCTCCCTTTTGTTGTTGGGCAACGATCAACCCCTTTTGATCATAAACTTAATTACGATAAAATAAATCACATTTGTTCTAGTACTGATTTCTTTCTAAATATTTTAAAACTTCTTTATTTCTTGAGATAATTATACTCCTCTCCCCAAAAGTTTGGTGTAATTACACATAGACCTCCTATAGTTTGTAAAATTACATCTAGCACCTCTAAGGTTTGTTTATGTCTAACAAACCAGTTCCTCTGTTAGTGAAAATTCACCGAATTTGCTGATATTAACAAAAACTATATGTATTATCCCCAATTCACTTATTACTATTTTATTGCAAGTCATATAAGTCTTTTTATGACCAAATTTCTCTCATACATTTTCACGCTTAGGGGTGGCAACGGGTTGGGTCCGGGCGGGTGGTTGGACTCGGGACCTGCCCTACCCCGATACAAAACCGTTGGGGCAGGTCTAACTCGATGAACTCGATTATATTTTTATTTTTTATTTATTGTACAAATATAAAAAAAACTTCAACATATCATTACAAATAATTTTGTTCCTCAAATATTCAAATAAAAATAAATACATCATCGTTCATCTTTTTCCTCATTAAGAATTGTTGGACAATTTTTTAATTTTTCAACTGTTAAATAAGTACCTGACAATAAACAAACAAAAAAAATATAATATTTTATTAATATTTATTCCACCACAATAAAATAAAAAAATATAATCAAAATTTTACTTATCATTTCCTCATTCCACAACCAACGATAAGAATACATCAATGCATCCAATGTAAAAAATATATATATATATATATATATATATCTATATTATCAAGGTGGGTCTATAAGGAGCGAGACCGTCTTGGACCTGACAGATTTTAGGACCCGTCACTCATCTCAGCTAATATTTTTTGGATCTGGACCCGCTCCATTAGGAGTGGGTCTAAGACGGATTCTGTCGGGTACGGGTCTAATTGCCACTCTTAATCGGACATACATAATGAATAAAAAAATATAATTTTCCCCATATATATATATATATCTATACACACACTTGTGTGCGAGTAATGCGAATTCCTTTCAGTTGTTGTCAGCCAAAAACTTTTTTTTTTTTTTTAATTTTCATATATCTGTTTCATATCTAATTTAATTCATCATATCTGCAATTCATGCATTCCAGATAGCATACACATTACTAAATTATACAGAACAATTAAAAAAAAAACCCATGAAAAAAAAGTAGTAATTAAATCACTTGATTTTTAGATACCACTACCACCATTAGTGCTTGGCCACATAAGAGTAGCCCGTTAGATTGGAATATTGCTTACCATTGATCAAAGTCAACAACATATATTAAATTGCTAATCATTGTTTAAATGGGGTTATGATGCTTAAGCTAGTGATATTGACTCTTTAATAATTCGATAATTAACTACGTAATCTCTTGTAATTTGAACAGTTCTAAGATATAATTTACAAGCATTTATGAAAATAAAAAATAAAAAAAATTGTTTGTATTCAAGTTGCTGCTACTTCATTCTATGCTCGTTACATAACAAGTGATTGTGATCTAGTGGTTAACGTCGAACGTCCGTGGATTCCGAATTCTTGTTAAGGCAACGGTGGGGCTGCGCCCAGCAGCAAGCAAACCATCAAGCAACATGGGCTTCGGCCACAGCATAAAGAGCAAAAGCCTAACAGCAGCTTTATGGGCTATAATTAACCCATCACTTTTTGCACTATCCTCATCCAACAAAGACTACATAAATTTCACTCAATATATTTTCTCTTTATTTGAACCATTTGACTTTCAAGTAATTTGATTATTATGCATGATACAGTTTTTCTCTTATTTTCTACTAACTTTATTTCTAAATTAGTAATTAATTATATTAAAAGTAAAATATTGCAACATCGAAAAAATGCAAATTTTATTTTATATTTGGAAAATCTATAATTATAAAATTTAAATTCTTGAATCTAATTGTGGGGTTTTGCCACATTTGATGGTCATGAATAAAGATACTCGTCTCCTATATCTTTATTATATTAATTAATTAGAAGAAAATTACTACGGTAATTGTATTTATCGTACCTGGTTATTATATTAGCTATTATTCCAAAATGAACTTTTTATAATATTAAAAATAAATGCACTAAATAATACAAAAAAGAATAAAAATATAATAATCTTGGCTAAAATAAAGACAAAATATATCGATTGATATTTATGCAAGTTTTTATCAAGTATATTTGTTGTTTTTTATTTCAAAACATAGGGGTAAAATGATTATTACTTACAGAAATAAAAATAATCGAGAAACATCACTTGATTAACAAAATAATATTAATGGTGAAACTTGGATACCATCTAATTATTTATAATTACTTGATATACCAAAATGATATTAACAACAAAATTCAGATATCAATATAAATTTTACCCATTCAAACAATCACCATTCATATTTTTATGTGTTTTAAACGCATTTCAATCGCTATAAATTTATAATTTAAAATTCACAATAACTTTTGTTCATCTTAAAAGTAACACGAAACATATTATTATTGTTCATTTCCAATGATTTTTAACACTCTCCAAAAACACTATCCACATACTTCAAAATTTTCAAAAGTTAAATTTATTTTCCAACCCATTCAAATCTACCTAATAAAGTGATGAAAAAATGAAACAACCAAAGGCAATTTCAGTTCCCGCCACCGCCCACTGTGCGTTAATTTCCTCTGGTGGCTCTCCAAATTAACGGAAATGCTTACTTCCGCTAATCCTAATCCTATATAGCAAATGTTATAGTTCCTGAATCTTCGATTTTAAAAATCGAATCTGGCGAAGCACAAAATCGGTTGAAATGGAGGATGCTCAGCGGTGGAGCGTGACGTACACCAAGCACGTTAAGCAGAAGCGCAAAGTCTATCAAGACGGTTTTCTAGAGCTTCAATCCTCTCGCCATAAGGTTTTTCCTAGTGCTTCTTCGTATATATGATTTATGTACGTATCTGAACTTTATTGTTCAGAGGATATCTTCTCATCACTTAGGTATCACCGAAGTTCTGTATGTCGCTTTTTGTTTTTGCTCGTTTGGTTTGAGCGTATGAGGTTTTAATTTCTGCATTTTATTATTTGCACTTCTGGTCAAGCTGAATGTTTGCCTCGCTCCGGTGAAAATTGGCTGCCTTTGCTATTATTTGGTAAAGTTGCTATTGCATCGTTAATGTGATTTAAATCTTTCACCAGAACTACTCTCGTCTCTAGCTCTGTAGGTATGGGCATCCGTGTGTTTGGGTGATAGTAAAAAGAATGTGGAAGTTTTGAACCTTATTTCTGAGTTATAAATACATGATTTTGATTTTTACCTTCGGATAATCTTATCGAACTTGTTGCTAATACCTTTGAGATCATTTGATCAAATTATTATTTTTTAACAGACAAAGCACACAATTTTCACATAAGTCTGGTTTTTCTTTCAATAAATGTTGTAGCAGAAACCCTGAAGCGATTGTATTTGGTTCCTTTTCTCTTTTTATTCTAAATGGAATTAAATTTTCGCAAGTCTTGTGAGTAGAAGGGTTAGATGTTGCTCCTTGATTAGCGTGTGGGTTACGTTATTCACATTAGAAGCTAAGGGCTGTAGAAGTTTCATAGAGAAAGGTTGTTATTTGGTTCATTATTTTCTGTGTCTGGAGGACTGAAGTGAAATCATAACATGAACCATTAGTTAAATGCTTTCATCAATCAGACTATCAGGCCCAGAATTCGTTCAGATTTTAGGTAGCTTCAGCCACGAAAGCATTGGCATGGGCTATGTTTGCTTCATATTTGAAATGGCTTATGCGGTTTATGATTTTTTGTATTTAATCATAAACAGGTCATGCTCTTAGATGAATGGGACAAACTCTTGGAAAGTAGATTTGTAAAGAAAGATGATGTCATAAAATCTGGTGAAACACTGGCTTTTGATTGCTATCTCGTTGACATTGGTGAACTATGTGGAGGCTGTAAACCTACATCTACTTTGAGTCAAGGAAAAGACGGGAAAGTTGAAGAGAAATCAGGATCACTTTACAGCTCCAATTCACAGAGTAATTCAGTTTCTATTGGTATCATCGCAATGTTTATGTTCCTTTTCTTTTTTATGAGATTTGTTTTTTCTTTTTTGTTAAATTATTTGGAAACATGAGAATCCTTAGTTGTATGCATATCATTCTTCTGCCAACTGACCCTAGAATATGTTTCACTTGAAAGATAGGAAATCTGCATTTGGGAGGAGGAAAGAACGAGTGCTTTGCTTAAGCCCATCGCAAAAAATGATCAGAGGTTTGTTTTATCTATTGTTTTATTTTCAAAGCATTATTACTGGATCATATTTTATCCACATCTTTTTCCATCGGCAATATCGCATTATAAGTTCTCTATCAAATTAGATGTGGGAGGGGTGGCAGCTGCTAAGATTTGCATAAAGGCCTTTGATGTCTGAGTAAACATAAGCCTGAAAAAGCTTAGTTATTACTATATATTTTCATGAATGGAAGCTTAAATGCTGTCCAGATGGAGACAGCCTAATTAATGTTCTAATACTCACAATCTGTTTTGACCTTGTAGATTTCAAGAAGAGTGAAATGAACAAGTTTGGTTCTTCACCAAGTTGTATGGATACAACAAAAAGCAGTACAACAGGTGAGTTGTTAGCTTAACCATGCATCCAAAATTATTATAATGGTATGTGCACTGTTAGATATTAGAAATTGTTAAGTTTTTTTCTCTATTCTATTAAAAGACCATGAACAATTGCACCAAGGTCATTTTTACTATGGTCTAACAGTTTCTATTTTTTCTACTAAGAATGGCAGGTCTTGTACACGACACAAATAACTCAAAAGGCAAAGAAATTTCACGATGGCATTTTACAACTTCTAGTTCGTGGATCGCAAGGGAGGCAGGTATTATGGTGATACACCATCTTTATGTGAAGCTATAGATTCAGTTTTCAGTCTAAGGGAAGAGGTGGTATCTGTTCTTTGCAAAGTTGTTCTCTGTGAGCATACCTTTCCCATTCTTAGTTGCGTTTCAATATATTCTACAGGTTGACAGCTAGTTTAATTTCAGTCTGCAACTGGTTGGACTTCCACACATTCCACAACAACTCTGATGTATATTTTTGGGGTATCCATTATTAAAATGAGATGTTGAAGTGGTTTTATGAATATGTTTCCAGATGGATCCTAGTTCCAAATTATCTCTTGACCTAAAACAGTCTGTAGGACAGGCACAAATCTCAACTGGAGGCAGTGTCTAGGGTGCAGGTGGGGGTGGGGGTGGGGGGAGGTTTTAGTTAGATGGCCAGTAAAGTAGTTGAAGGAGAAAAATCCAGGAGAGAACAAACTATAAGCATAAGCGCCAGGTTTCTGACACTTGGAATTGTAAAAGTTAGACACAACAGGAATACAAGCATTATGACTGGAGAAGCTTGCAGAAAATCGTTCTAAATAGGGTGGTGATTAAAATATAGTGGGAAGCAGAATTATCAACTGTTATAAGTTAAATCACTGACAAGGGTAGCTTTGAAGAAGAACATTTTCCTGCATTTTGTTACGATTCGTTTTCCCCATTACCAAGGGCCTTCTCTATTCTTCTCTTTTTCCCCGGCCCTGAGCTTCAAGTTTTCTTTCAAAGATATATTCCAATATACAGTATATACTTTGTTAAAGGAAGAAGAAGATGAAGAACAAAAGGAAAAAATGTCTGATTCGTGGTTGATACTAAGTTACTAACATCTCTAACCTGTTGGAAAGTGAAACTTTGATTTGATTGACTTCTAATAAACATATTTACACTTATACCACTGTTTTTCTCCAGTAGTCATATGTCAAGATATACTTCTGTATGTCAGTTGTTATCCGGGTTACTCCAACTTAGTTCTAAGCTAGTTGCATGAGGCCAGCCATATTTAGTTCTGTGGTTATAAGTAACGTGTTTCAGTTAGATATATTTTTTCCTGCAATTCATTGTTATCCACATCCTATTTATCATGCTCATGTCGTTTCTAATTTATTTGCTTTCAGGTTATGTTGTATGACACTGACAGGAGACAATTGGATAGCAGGTTTCTGAAAAAGGATGAAATAGTTTGTTCTGGTGAATCACTATCATTTGAGGGTCATTTAGTGGAGATTGGAGAAGAGGAAGGAGATCATAAGCCTGTAACTTACTCAAACCTTCAGGGAAAATACTGCAAAGTAGTTGGAAAAACTGATCTAGCTAATCACCAAGCAAAAATCCCAACCAATAACAAATTTCCTGCTGGTAATCCTCTCCTCCCCATCTAATAGTCTTGCATTTTGTAAAATTCAACAGTTGTATCTATTCTGTTTGGAAACTGATACTCTGTGTTTATAACGATTGTTTAACTCCTGTTTTTGCTTTATTTTCAATTTAGTTAACTGTTTAACATTCTTGACCCATCTTATCTCAAATGATTTGGATGATTGAATAGTTAGTGCCATTTGGCAGTACTAAAACTTGCCTCATCTTCTTGCCTGTGTTAAGTTTTTAAAATGTCAGATCTAGTTTTCTCAAGGAGCTCAGGTAACATTTTCCTGTTTACAATGTTCACCGTTGGATTTGACTTACCTGTTACTTCAATACGTAATGGGTGTTGCTGCTCTCATTTGTCACCTACCTGCTTTGCTCCGCGCATCAAAGTTTAATATTTGATTTCATTACAAGGAGTCCAAATAGGTCTGTTGTCTCAAACTTTGTCAAATGGCGACAGTTTTTGTTGCTGTTATTTGTCTCAGTAATCTGAGATCTTAATACTTCTTCCAAAATTTGTGCGAGTGCTCAACATGCATTTTACTGGTAAACTAAAACTTAGCAACTCGTGCAGCCCTCTCTTGTGTTATTACTTGGGAGATTTGTCTCTGTGTAACCAATCATCCTATCTGATATATAACATCTCATTTTGACTACAAATTTTGGCTTGGATGTTCAAGGAAAATCTCCAGACAAGACCTCCCCAGCAAAACTTAATGACCTTAATGATTCAAGCTCCAAGGTGCAAAATGCCAAATTATGTAGGAGCAACACTGCAAATGAGCGCAGGCGTGCTGGTAAGAAAAGCATTACCAAACTAGTATACAATAAAAACAACCTTTTTCCCCTTGAAAAGTGTAGGTTCTGTCAGAAAATCGTCTTCTTTGCTTTTCTCATATAACCTATTATCTGATTTCAGTCTAGTACTTCTAGAAACTATGATCTCATCATTTATGTTCGTCCCTTTTGATTTTGTATTTTTAGTTTATTTTCTATTTATGAGATTATGTAGCTCTTTCTCAAGCAAAGTTATGACTGTGCTATGCACTATGTAATGATATCATGCATAAAGCAGTACTGGTGTGAGCCAGTTATAACCCATTATCCAATAAGCAATTTGCATTTCCCTGAACAATAGCAACGTTTTCTTTTCCCAGCTAATATCAATAACATTGGAATACGTATTTTGAAATAAAGACACGTCAGTTCGTTGTCCATCACTAAGATCAAAGTTGTTCTATGATAAAATTAGTTGCACCTTTTGGAACCAAGATTCACCAAGCATAACACTAAGGTTTGGTTACTGGGAATATTTGCAGGATTACATACTGTGATTTTGGTTATGGATATTAAAAACTGGTGCTAAGACTGACAAATTTGCCTTTAGTATCTTGCCTTGGGATGACTACATAATATAACTTTGTTCACTTGCATACTTGATTGATTACAATGTTCCTGGAAGACTTTGCTAAATTTTGATTTACTCATGCTGTTATGATCTATGATTTTTCATGAAGTTCCCTAGATTACTGCAAATATAACTTATTACTATTTTCTTTCCTATCTCTCCTAGTTTCTCTTGAAACTTTTCTCTTTAATTTCCACGGAGAGAAACATTTTATTTCCGGCATTTCACGTATAATATCTTTCCATGCATTTCACTTTCTGTTACATCTGATCAATCACGGGAGAACAGGGAATTACTTTTCCTCGTTAAGCTTCCAAATAGTACAGATAAGCATTTATATATTACTTTATCTTTCACTGAAACACTGCGGTCTGGTTCTACCAAGAATTTATTGAGAAAGTATAAGAAATAAAAAAAACATGAAAAACTCTTATAAGTTGTCACATTATACATTGCATCTAGGATCTGTTTATAACATCCAAAGTTAATTTTTTTATTTAATTTTAGACCATCTCAAGCAATGTTTCATGTTATTTGAAACTGATAGTTTTTATTCTCTGACAGTCCATGACATCTTGTCCATTCTCAGACAACCAATTCATAGAAAGGTCACAATGAATGAACCATCAGTGGAGGAGCAACCTGAGCTGTATTCTTCAGATGTTCGTTCTGATAACAAGAATTCTATAAAAGAATTTGCTGAAGAATGCAGCGGAAGTGCACGAGAGGAATTGAGAGAAAAAACCTCAGATCAGGATCATGGAATCAAGGTTTTAAAACCTGAAGCTGTTGAAGTTCTCGTTGCTGCTGAAACATGCACAGTTTCTGAGAATGGAAGAGAATCTCAAGCTAGGTCCTCTGATTTCTGTCTCAGGTATGTATACACGTGAAATAGCATACAGGAAAAGAAAAATTGTTGAAGACTCGTGACACTGTTTGAACGTGGAAGATGCAGTATCTCAGCATTGCTTCTTTTAGGAATTGAAACATTATTTATCCATATCAAGATTTCATGGACTTCATGAGCAAATCAAGGGAACAAAAGGATGTGTTATGAATGATGTATGAAGAGTACCTTGAGCTAGTTCCAAGGAGTTCATATAGAAGAATCTCACCTCTATAAGAGTGTGGACTCTAGCTATTTTGTTCTTTGATGTAGAGATCACACTTCTCACACAAAAGTAAATTTACTTTTGCACACTTCTCGCACACAAAGTAAACTAACTTTCCCTTCAGAGATCAGTATTTCCCTAGCTTCCAAAGGGTTATTAAAGAGTTATTATTCCTAAAGTAGCGTAAACTTACAAATGAGGTGATTTCGAAAATGCTTTTTCTAATCATTGCACCTAAATGCAATTATGTTGCACTTCTAGAAACTGGAAACCAGATTTCTTCAGCTGGGTGCAAACCCTTGTATTAATAGTCGTCTACTGGTGTACAAGTATTATGAATGGTCTACCTGCCTTCAGTAATACAGGAATTGATGCATATACTTACTAAATTAAATTTTTCTTTATTACAGATCAGGAACAACAAATCATACAGTATGCATCCTTGATGTAGAGTGCACTGATCACAATAAGTTGATGGCAAGTTCTTTATCTGAGGATGTTCATGCCCTGGTAGCTGTTGCATTGGATTCTGAACAAGCTCCAATTGAATCAGCAACACTCACCAGATCAAATGAAAATGAGGAACCTGAAAGTCCCCCTGAAATATGTCCATATGAAGGTTTAAGTTACTTCTATAACATCGACCAACATCTGGCTATTTGGATGCTTTAATCATTGTTTTCTTGCAGATATCATGTCTGAACCAAATGCTGCAGCAACAAATGTTTTGAGCTCCAGTAAATTACCCAAGGTGAAATCTGGAAACTCAAATTCTATTTTATGGTTTCGTGTCTTAGCTGAGTTTTAGCATGTGATATGTGTGATCTGTACCGTCCTCTCTGTATGGAACTAAGGAAAGGTGTTGGATCATGTGGCCATTAAAGACTCTTAAAAGAGTTAGATACAAGACCAAGAAAGTAAAAGAAAGACTAGGAAACATTAAGTGTTCCAATCAAAGCATAAATGTGAAGTTCCATGATCACAAAAAAGGAAATTTTATTGATCACCTGTGAATTTGTTGGATTTCAATAGCCACCTAATGCAGAATGGTCTCTCTCCATATTTCTAACTTGGATCTTTTTGAAGTCTGGATCTGATAATAAGAAATAAATTTCTTCTTGCTAGTCCTGGAAAGACAAGGGAAACAGTTCCAGATGCCATGAAGCGGCCTCCAGTGTTAGTACTATGCGTTCAAATGATTGTACATCTCATGGTCTCTCTGGTACTGAAGACAAAACACTAAAGCTGGATTTCCATAAAAAGGACAAGGATGAGTTCCCGAGTTTCAATCTTGGATTTTGAAAAGAACCAAAACACAATTCTGCCAGCAGTGACAATCTCTCTGAACAAAGTGTTCTTGTGAATACATGCAGCTTTTCAAAGATTGAAATGAATCCGCCAGACCACCATCCTTTCAGATGTCGTATGTATGAAAAGAATGAGGATTCGAGCAGGTTGGTTAGAGTTCAAACTTCCTGTTGAAGCCAATGACATTTGGCCTTGAAGGTCTTAATCGTCCTACGACAAGATTGTAGTTTGTGATGTCACTGGTCCCGTTGTAATATTGAACTTTGACGCTACAAATTCGTTATTTTGCCCAAAGACTTGTATATGCCAAAGTACACATCTCGGAATCTCGTGTAAAATGCTTAAGATTTTCACCATATCTATCTCTTAACATTTGATGACATAAATTTCCTAATGCCTTGTGTTGTTCAGCCGCCCCAGTTGCTTTTCTATGATTCCTTAGCTATGTGTTTTACAAATGGTTACATTTGGTGCTCGTCTCAAAATATTTGTGAAGCCTTTTGCATTATGATATCTTCTACTTTAGATGGAAGAATTAAAATTTTAGTATCTAAACTATACCACTTATTTTGTCATAGTTTTCAAACAATTCGAGGTTAGAGTATTAGTTCTCGAAGTGTAATATTTTTTACACTTTTTGGAATTTTTTCTTAAGTGTCCTCCAAACATGTGGGAGAATGTCGTATCTTTTGCATGTGATCCAGCTGAGGGGAAAAAAATGATTTTCCCCATGCGAAAATAGGTCTTCTTCAAGGGTTTCTTCCCAGCCTTCCATTTGTCTCCATTTCAACTCTTCACAGCTCCATTTCTCTCCATTGGCAAAGGAAAACTTAAAAAATGGGTTCAAACAGCACCGGATTTTTCGTAGATTCTCAAGCAAAATGTTAATGCGTGTCCAAGTGAGTAGTTCCATCTTAGGCAACATGAATTACGTACATTGTTTCATCAACACTACATTGTCGACATTAGCCAAGTTTATTCATACTATTGGCTTAAACATACAATCAAACTTCTACACAAGATACATAGATATCTAGTCAGGGAAGGGAGCCGATTGAAATTCCATGCCTTATTGATTGGGAGATAGTGATGGAAGGACCATATTTGTATCGCGCAATATCAAGCTAACAAGTGCATGCTATTTTTACTATTTTTTTTAGTGATATGGACCGTTGTTAAACGACTACCCATAGTAATGAATTTTCTTATATTAATATGATTTGTTGATTAACTAGATGTGATTTTAATTGATCTAGTGTAAATCAATTGCCAAATTAAATTATGTAGTGACCAAACCCAATTTTAATTAAAGTTGAATTTAAAGAATCGTACACAAATCTCCAACAAAGTAAAAGAATCAATTGTTGATTTTAGAAGAAACAAATTAATTTAAAATATTTAAATTAATCATATTTGAGTAATTGAATTATTCAAATATAGAGTACCTATATGACAGAAGGCTCAATGATTTAATTAATATGATTAACTGGCGATGAGTAGACTTGATAATTTAATAAGATTAATTTCCAAATTTTATTAGACTTGGGCTTTAATTAATTAGATTTAGTTAAAAGTCGAAGCCCAATATTTGAACCCATTGAAAAAAACTTATGAGAGGTTGAGGAAAAGTAAAGTGTTTATTTTGTAGAGAAAAAGAATCTAAGGCTAATTAATAGCTATTGTTCTTAGCTTTCTTCTAGTATAGTATATGATACTATCTTCTACACTTCCAATTCACTAGCACGTAGAAGAAGACAACTTCGTTGGAGGTGGTGTGGATACCGACAGAGGGAACGTGGTTTTGTTCTTGCATTGAATTCGAAAAGTTTAAAAAAGACTAAAGTCTATGAATTCCCAAATGGTAACAACTCGTGGTTAAATTAATTCATATCAGTTGGCCTTGCAATTTTATTTTTTATAAGTGCTTGAATGTCCGCGCATGCAGACTTTGATCCCATTTAGGTTTATATGTAAATTTGTCTTTTTACGTTTTCGCTGCATTTGATGATTCTCGAATTGTATCTGAACCTTTTAAACATGACCTGACACTTTGAACTTTTTGAGACGTCTGATAAATCCTTTGAGACTTTAAGTTCTCGTTACCATCATCAAGGCCCCAAATTTGGCGGTAGATGACGTGAACCTTGCACTCTAGCTATTGAGACTTTGATTGGAGTGAAATCTATCTTGAAGCTTACAGTCCATACCACTTAAGACGTCAGTTTGATTTCTGGCAAGATTCCCAAGCAACTTGAAAAATGAGGTTTTAATTTGCAATTTGAGGAAGCATGGACAGTCTTAGCATTAGTATGGGCTCGTTTGGAAAGTTTTCTTTATAGAGGTTCTTCTTATGGATCTTGTGTTTGTTTGATAGTCCTATTTTCTGTTTAGATTTGTCTGGTCTAACCTTTGATTTGAACCACGATGATTTTCTTCAGTAAGAGGATTTATGAAACTCTTGGGTAAGAGTGATTGTTCTTCTTCTGCCTCTTCCTTTGCTTTTGATTCTCCTAAATATCATTATTATCACAACAGAGAGTTTTTTTTTTAAATCTTTTCTCTCAGTCTCATCATATAATTTTGGATGGATGCTTAATAACACAAATCTTTCAATTTATCTTTGAGGAAAGGTATTCTCCTTACTATTGAATTCAGTTGTCTTTAAGGTATTTTGTATAATTGGATTAATATTTCTCTCTGTGGACTACAAATCTTTGCAAAAAATATCGGGGCAATTATTTCGGTTGCTATTCCATTTTGAAAGACATACTTGTTGAACCAGTAGATATATTCATCTACTGGACAAACATTCCTTAAATCGAGGCCAAAGAGCGAGAACTCTCTAACCTTCCTGCTCTGCTTCCTTGAAGTATTTATCTCCAAATGAAATGTATCTTGATGAACCTTCCGAGTTTTTTTTTTTTCTGTGATTGAGCTTCTGGATTCTCAGACCACAATACTTGCTCTGGTGTCTTCTGGGATACTGTCTCATTTAGCTTTCATGGAACCTTCCAAGTTTAACTCCAATATATGCATGAAGTTCTCCTTGTCGAGTTCCAATGTGGTTGCTACTATCTTCATGACTGCAAACCCATTTATCTATCAACTATTCAATAATTCAAAAACGATAAACCCAGACTATGTATAGTGTCATATGGATGCAAAGTTTGGAGGATTGTTCTGGCCCATGGTGTATTTTCAAGCACCTTTTTTGAATTCTGCCTTGGATTTTCTCTTAGTCTAGTTTTGACAAAAGTCGGGTGGTGTTGGTGTGGAAGTCCTCACTTTCTCTCATTGGCTGATCCTATGAGAGGTTATTTGAACATGTACTTTCCTCCTGCGGTGGTAGTGCCGAAGTGATGTTATACGTTTGGACGTTAACTAAATCCACAATCCCAAGTTGGGAAAAGGATTCTGCTAACTCTTGTAGATATGATAAATTTACCATTGATTATTTCCATTATTTTATGGATCTGATGGAATAAAAGACTAGATCTTCTCAGACGTCTTTGGCTTTGGAATCTTTGTTGCTTTTCTCTTCTGATATAATAGAGGTACTGGTCCAAAAACGTCTCTAATTCATTCTTGATATCATTTGGAGATTTTAGGGGTATTCCTTTGATTTTTCTTCAGATCTATGACTTTGGCTTTCAGATATATAAGATCCTTGTATTGATTTGGGAGGATCTTAAGGATCTCGTTCATCCTTTGGCTCAAGAAGTCTATTTTTATAAGTAAATGGATTAACCTATGCCCATAGTCTTAATTTGTCTTTTGGATCTCTTAGATATTGAGAGAATTTTGAAATACCTGGGTCAATTTCTTTCATCGGTTCCTTTTATCATTTTTCTAAAGATTGCATTGTTTGAGAAGTTTACTCGATCCGTCTTGCCTTGGTGGTATTCTATGATGGACCGTGGTGGATTGTAGACATTCGTCGTATTTCCTGGTAGTGTATCTCGAGTGTGGTAGATCTGCGTCCATCCTCTTTTCCTTCTTTTGTAAGAAGATTCCAGTCATTTCTTTGTGGTGTAACGTTCATCATCTTGAGAAATTTCATAAAGAAATTCCCTTTATGTATTTTCATAGTCTAAAAATATTCTTTGTTTTTATTGTACCTTGAATTTCCGTTTGGTTCCATAATTTGAAAATGTCCTGTTAGGAATTAAAAGGGTGAATAACAATTTATCTTCCTGTGATGTTGAAAATGAGTAAATTGTCCCCCTACGAAAAATAAATAACAATTTACCTTCCTGTGTTTTAAAAAATGAAGCAATTTACCTCCTTAGGTAGGAAGTAAATTGCTTCATTTTTTAAAAAATAAGGGGGTAAATTGTTACATTTTAAAAAATACAGAGGGATAAATTGCTATTTTATTTTCTATGAGGGGGTTGTTTGCCTATTTTTCGTCACACAGATAGGTAAATTGCAATTTACTCGGGATTAAAATATCTATATGTAGTATAAACAAATATTTCTTTAATAGAACCTAAGCTCTGATACCATTTTCAAGCCATGATATTTCATCTGCGAGAAAATCAAACTTAATGGACTAAAAATGATATTATCAAAAGATAGGTATGGTCTTGAAATTGTCAATTTAGAAACTAAAAATTATAACTTTCATAAACTACAGTATCAATTTTGCCGGTTCTTCTATTATATGGGACTAAATCAGGATATTTTAGAAAATATGGCACCGAAATCACAAAGTGCCACATAGTACAGTACCAATTTTGCATTTATCCACAAATTGTAGGTTCTATGGTCATTTCTTTTCTCTCTTCCCAGTTTAACTGAATTTTGTTAAAAAAATTAATCAAAAAACCAATATAAATTAGTGTAAGAATCAAATAATTGACTTAATTCTGTAGCAAAAGCAGTAATATTATCAACTACCAAGTAGCTACACCAGAAAATGGATTTAACTTCTTCAATCCAACCACTAGGAACATAGCCTATCTACAGGACAAGCAACATTTTATGATGCACATCTATCAGAAGACAACTGCTGAAGGAGAAACCTGAACAAATCTCTATCTCCCTCCTATGAACTTCACTAGGATTCTTGTTCACGGCCCGTAGATCATCCCTGAATGATCATCTGCTTCGTTCAATTTCGTTTCTTGAACGATGAACGCTGAGCAAGGCTTTGAACATATGCTTACTTCTTTTGGTATAAGAT